>NC_041058.1:1158500-1441000 GCF_900634775.1 Gouania willdenowi | reverse complement strand
CAAAGACTGCAAACACAAGCAGCAGAAAAAGTAGTGCAGTTTGCAAATACATATATGGCAATAAAGAATAATATATATGTATATATATATATATATATATATATATATTTTTTTTTTTTCTATGTTAAACCACTGTTTGTTTAAACAGTAAGATAGTTTGAGAGGGAGGAGCTCACATTCTAGGAGGCGTGTATTATGTCCATGGTAGGAGGAGAGAGGATTGTCAGGATGAGTTTCCGGGTGGTGACGTCACACGCCGGGCAAAATCTAACTGTCCCGTTTAAAGCTGACTTTTTACAAAATGTGGAATAACAAAGGAGGAGGAAACAGAACTTTTTCACACTCTCTGAATGAGGCTAAAGGATGTATATCACTGTAGCAACACCATTACAAAGTCATTTATTCATCACATCTCCCCTTTATGTCAGTAACTGTATCTAATTAAATACCAGTAACAGGTAAAATTAAAACCGTTTATCTTCTGTTTTCTGTGCAGAACATTGACTTCCCGTTGCCGTGTCCGATGGAGGTGTTTGAGATGCTGGTGGTCCCTGAACACACGTATCCTCTGATCTGTGTGGCTGTCAGCAAAGGCACCGAAATGCACCAGGTGGTTCAGTTTGGAACCGTCAACCCCAACGCTACGTCATCCTGGTTCACAGAAGCAGGTGAGGACCAGCACAGGAAGTAGTCCTCAGCACAGGAAGTAGTCCTCAGCACAGGAAGTAGTCCTCAGCACAGGAAGTAGTCCCCAGCACAGGAAGTAGTTCCCAGCACAGGAAGTAGTCCTCAGCACAGGAAGTAGTCCTCAGCACAGGAAGTAGTCCTCAGCACAGGAAGTAGTTCCCAGCACAGGAAGTAGTCCTCAGCACAGGAAGTAGTCCTCAGCACAGGAAGTAGTCCCCAGCACAGGAAGTAGTCCCCAGCACAGGAAGTATCCCCCATCACTGTGTGTGTGTGTGTCACTGCAGACACTCCTCAGACGTGTGTGATCCATGTGACTCAGCTGGAGAGAGACACCATCCTGGTCTGCCTGGACAGTGAGAACCTCTCTTCTCTACACTGTGTACGTGTCCCTCTGACGTCCAAGACTCACTTCCTCTTCCTCTTCCTCCTCCTCCTCTTCCTCTCTGTGTCCTCAGGGTGCATAAAGATTGTCAACCTCCAGGGGCGTCTCAAGTCTAGCAGGAAGCTGTCGGCTGAACTCACCTTTAACTTCCAAATAGAAGCCATCGGTAAGATCAATTAACCTCTCCTCAAAGGTGACGGAGTGGACCTCTGACCTCTGACCTCTGTGTCTCAGTGTGTCTCCAGGACAGCGTCCTCGCCTTCTGGAGACATGGCATGCAGGGGCGGAGCTTCAAGACCAACGAGGTGAGACGCCACAAACAGATACACATGACGTACAACAAAGAATTCAAACTTAAATACACAACAGGACAGGAACAGATCTATTCTCTATATGTCTGTAATAAATGACAGGAACAGATCTATTCTCTATATGTCTGTAATAAATGACAGGAACAGATCTATTCTCTATATGTCTGTAATAAATGACAGGAACAGATCTATTCTCTATATGTCTGTAATAAATGACAGGAACAGATCTATTCTCTATATGTCTGTAATAAATGACAGGAACAGATCTATTCTCTATATGTCTGTAATAAATGACAGGAACAGATCTATTCTCTATATGTCTGTAATAAATGACAGGAACAGATCTATTCTCTATATGTCTGTAATAAATGACAGGAACAGATCTATTCTCTATATGTCTGTAATAAATGACAGGAACAGATCTATTCTCTATATGTCTGTAATAAATGACAGGAACAGATCTATTCTCTATATGTCTGTAATAAATGACAGGAACAGATCTATTCTCTATATGTCTGTAATAAATGACAGGAACAGATCTATTCTCTATATGTCTGTAATAAATGACAGGAACAGATCTATTCTCTATATGTCTGTAATAAATGACAGGAACAGATCTATTCTCTATATGTCTGTAATAAATGACAGGAACAGATCTATTCTCTATATGTCTGTAATAAATGACAGGAACAGATCTGTTCTCTATATGTCTGTAATAAATGACAGGAACAGATCTATTCTCTATATGTCTGTAATAAATGACAGGAACAGATCTATTCTCTATGTCTGTAATAAATGACAGGAACAGATCTATTCTCTATATCTGTAATAAATGACAGGAACAGATCTATTCTCTATATGTCTGTAATAAATGACAGGAACAGATCTATTCTCTATATGTCTGTAATAAATGACAGGAACAGATCTATTCTCTATATGTCTGTAATAAATGACAGGAACAGATCTATTCTCTATATGTCTGTAATAAATGACAGGAACAGATCTGTTCTCTATATGTCTGTAATAAATGACAGGAACAGATCTATTCTCCATATGTCTGTAATAAATGACAGGAACAGATCTATTCTCTATATGTCTGTAATAAATGACAGGAACAGATCTATTCTCTATATGTCTGTAATAAATGACAGGAACAGATCTATTCTCTATATGTCTGTAATAAATGACAGGAACAGATCTATTCTCTATGTCTGTAATAAATGACAGGAACGGATCTATTCTCTATATGTCTGTAATAAATGACAGGAACAGATCTATTCTCTATATGTCTGTAATAAATGACAGGAACAGATCTATTCTCTATATGTCTGTAATAAATGACAGGAACAGATCTGTTCTCTATATGTCTGTAATAAATGACAGGAACAGATCTATTCTCTATATGTCT
Source organism: Gouania willdenowi (assembly GCF_900634775.1). Classification (NCBI taxonomy): domain Eukaryota; kingdom Metazoa; phylum Chordata; class Actinopteri; order Blenniiformes; family Gobiesocidae; genus Gouania; species Gouania willdenowi. Next base: position 1,438,212 of record NC_041058.1, on the reverse strand, counting down.
GTAATAAATGACAGCAACAGATCTATTTTTCATACGTCTCTCATCATCAGATCACACAGGAGATTTCTGACAGCACACGTATCTTCAGACTGCTGGGATCAGACAGGTGAGACACACACACACACACACACACACACACGCGGCTCTATGTTAACGCCCTCTCTGATGTTTCACTATGAAGACGAGCAGACTGTAGACACCCAGAGGCCGTGGACCAAGGCCTCTCACGCCGCAGGTAAACCTCAGGAGTTTGGTTTATGTCGGGAACGTCCACCAGCTCACAGACACCAACTGATCTTTACTCATCCTGGTGTATCACTTCAACTGGTCGTCATTGTATCTGATGATGACACACTTCAGATGACAAACGAGCATTGTTTTTCTTCTGGCCTTTTTTTGTCAGTCACAAGATGACATGATTACCAGGTGTGCTGTAACACCAGCACAAATCAAATCTCACAGACTGTGTCAAAGACAGTGAAGGAGATTTAAAAAGTCAGCATCTCTCAGGGATGAGTTTGGATCGTTTGGGTGTCATAGTTTATAACGTGGGCGTCCAAACCAGGTCCTGGAGAGTTGCAGTCCTGCAGCAGACAGACGTCTACAGTTTGTGCAGGACTGCGCCCCTCCAGGACCGAGTGTGTGCTTTGGATCGCTCTGGCGTCGTGGTCTCTGCTGCTTTTTCTTTCACACCTTTCCCTCGTCCTCAGTCTGGTGCTGGTCTCGTTCATTAACACTGTGAACACACTCATCACCTCAACCTTTCAAACCTTTTAAATGTACATCATTATTGTGCTTTTATTCTGAAAGGTCAGTTATTACACCTAAGAACTGTTTCTGCTGAGTTTGGGATTTAAAGTCAAACTTTGGTCAGTTTCGTCTGTTTGAATCTTTTTGTTTTAAATCTGTTTTTGATCCAATTTTACTCTGTTTTTAATCTGTTTGTAGACTGTTTTTAGTCTGTTTATAAACTGTTTTTGGTCTGTTTATAATCTATTTATGGACTATTTATAGACTATTTATAGACCATTTATAGACTTTTTAATCGACCTTTTATAGACTTTTTAATAGACCTTTTATAGACACTTTATAGACTGTTTATAGACTTTTTAATAGTGTTTATAGACTGTTTATAAACGGTCTATAAACAGTCTATAAACACTATTAAAAAGTCTATAAACGGTCTATAAACGGTCTATAAACAGACTATAAAGTGTCTATAGACTGTTTATAGACACTTTATAGTCTGTTTATAGACCGTTTATAGACTGTTTATAGACTGTTTATAGACTGTTTATAGACTGTTTATAGTCTGTTTATAGACCGTTTATAGACTATTTATAGACTGTTTATAGTCTGTAGTGTTTTGTGGTCTGTTTTAGTCACATCCTCAGTTGTAAATGATAAAAGTTGTAACTTGTACTCTGGAGATTATAGTTACTTCAAACAGATACATTTATTATTGTGTGTGTTCTTTTTTAAAGGTTTACACACACACACACACACACACACACACACACACACACACACACACACACACAGTCATCAACACATCTAAAGTCTTTGTGTGTGTGTGTTTCAGAGTTGTGGTGCTGGAGAGCCGACCTACGGACAACCCCACGGCCAACAGTAACCTCTACATCCTAGCAGGACATGAGAACAGCTACTGACACACACACACACACCTACTGGAGCTTCTGTTTTTAAAGCCTCCTTTATTTATTGACACACACACACACTCACTCACTCAAACACACACACTAAACAAAGTGCTTTCTGCTGCGCCCTATTTAAGTCTGTACATACTGACCAACACTAAACAGCCGTGTAGATAGTAGACGTGTGTGTGTGTGTGTGTGTAAAGGCAGCGACGGACGGACGGACGGACGCATGCGTTGCACCGTAGCAACACTCGTTAGTTTATTCTTTTTATTTGTTCTTGTTTTTGTTTTTATTTTGTTTTTTACGCTGATGAAAAACCACTGGTGTTAAAGTTTGCACAGAAACAAAATGTATTTCACCAACGTATGTGTGTGTGTGTCTGTGTGTTTGTGTGTGTGTCTGTGTGTGTGTGTTAAGCTCACAGACCCGCTTTGTGCCAACTCAGCCAAACGAACCCGAGGAAAAGATTTACACCCAAAATAAAAGCAACAAATCAGTCAGTAATATATATTTTTAAATGCTCAAATAAATAAACGTACGAGTAATTTAATTGTAGTTTACATACTGTATTTACACATAATAAATCAATAATGATCATTTAAGAGTGATTAAATGGATGGATTAATGATCTAAACTACAGCACTTTTCTCTCTGCCTCGCAAACATTGTTTTATTTTGGTGTAAATCTCCTTCCTGTTTGTGCTGCGCCAAACTTAAGATTTTATTTTACGCTCAATAAACACGTTCCGACGATAAAAAACTAAACATAGCGACGTTAGCCTGGTTTTAAACAACAACATAAAGATAAAAACTGCTTTTAAAGTAGTGTTAGTAGTAGCTGTGGTTTAATGTTTAACTGTTTATTATTGTCCCACAGGAGCCAAAATAAATCATTATGTTCGCTAATGAGAGATAAAATAATAATGTTGGGTTTCCACTTCATTACTTTTTTTAAAATAACTTTATAAAATGTCTTCACAATAAAAAACTTATCACTGAAACAACACATGAGGGGCTTTATCTTCGCAGTACGAGGTGTTAATGTTACAAAATGCTGCTTCTGTCGCCCCCTTGTGGCCAAATCTGTAACTGTTAACTGTAAAAAAAAAAAAAAGGTTGTTTATCCACAAACAAACATAAAAGTGGCTTTTATCTTAATTATGGATAAATCAGCATCAATACAGGTTTCTGTGAGTTTATAAATGTTGTTTTGTTCAAACGACGCCACAATAAACACTAAATTAAAAAATATACACTAGTTTCACGGTTAATAATAAGATTAAATGCTTCAATTTCATTTTTTTTTTTTAAATTGATAAAACGTCTCCAGGATTAAAACGTAAAACACGTGAGGGGACGTTAAAGTCTCATTTTAACACAAGAATATGAAGAAAAGCTGCATTTGCTGCCCCCTGGTGGCCAAAATAAATAGAAATGTGGCTGTTTGCTAATAATGAATAAGATACGAGTTTTTGCGCCCCCTGGTGGCTCAGTGTAGAACTGCTGCTTTTATTTTTATTTTTTTTAAACTCATAAAAAGTGTGACTATAATCTGCTGCATGAAGCGTCGCCGCAGCCCGTGTCTTTGTGGCGTTACCGTGACGTTACCATGGCGTTTTTGTGGCGTTTCCGTGTCGTTTGTGTTGAAAGGAACAAAAGTGGAAGGTGAACCCAAGTCGCGTTTGTGACGTGTGTGAATTCAGTAAAAAACACACTAAGCTCCTCCTACATTTCCCAGGATTCCCCGGGACAGGCAGGTGTCTGTGAGTGGTGGGCGTGTCTTATTTCCTGACCATGTGACTTGTACATAGTGTAAGATAAAAATGGGCTCATTTTACAAACTGTATAATTGCCTCTATTTTGTTTCAAATTTATGAGATGAAAGGTTAACACATTAAACGGACAAACACCGACTCCTCGTCTTATTCTTCATCATCATTATTCATGTTTTCATCTTTTATTAAGAGGCAAAAAAATCACTAAAATACAAACTGTTTTTACATTTTACTGCATTTTTTCTTTGAATAAATTGTTATATTTAATTATGTGATGTATAATAATTATAACATTATTAAATTATTTTTTATATATTTTAAACAATTTTAAAAATGTATTTGTCTTACACATTTATACACAGGAACTGGGCATGCTTTATTATTTATAATAATAAATGTATATAAAGATATATGTCATTCTTATAATTAGTAGTTATTAGCAGTGGTAATTAATTATTTAGTTTTTTAAATTTAATTATATTTTTTCCCGCAAGAGATTTTCAGCAAAGATATTAACCATATAATTAATTTTTATTATATTTTATGAAATTATTTTAATATTGCTTTAAAATGAATTAATCATGTAAATGATAGGATTTTGAGCATAAATTATATATATATCAAATATTATTGGACTATTTATTTATGTGACACAAACATTTTTAAAGACCCGTTATTGCACGTTGAAAGATTGATTCAGTTAAATGTGTTTCACATAAACAATAATAATGATATTAATGAAGGAAATAATAAAGGACATGCAGATAAACAAATAAAGCATAAACATTTCAAAATAAGAGTATGAAATATACTACAACTGAACTTCTGCTCACACAATAATAATAAACGTAAATCTAAATCTCAGTTAAAGTTTTTTTTTGACACTGAGAAAGAATCAATCTGATGGGCAACTCGAGGCACGCGGGCCACACACGGCCCTCGGACAAATCTTATGTGGCCCCAAAAGAAACACACAAAAATATACAGAAATAAAACAACCACAGTGAGATTATGCAGCTCTTTGTTGTGTGTGTGTGTTTCACACGGCTGTGTGTGTGTGTGTGTGTGTGTGTTTCACACGGCTGTGTGTGTGTGTGTGTGTGTGTTTCACACGGCTGTGTGTGTGTGTGTGTTTCACACGGCTGTGTGTGTGTGTGTGTGTGTGTGTGTGTGTGTTTCACACGGCTGTGCCGCGGTTTGAATCCAGCTGAAGCAGCTTTGAGTTCTTCTCCTGATCTCCAATGTTTGGGTTTTCCGTTGATTTTTCTCCTCCTTTTTCCTTCTTCTCGTCTCCGCCCCTAAAATCACAAAAATGTAATTATTTGATCAAAACTAAATATTTTCGATCATAGAAAAAAAATTATATTTAATATTTACGATCCAAATAATTGCATTTAAACATAAATCTACCTTCGTGGTACATTTGTGTATTTATAATTCAATTGTAAAAATAAAAAAATTCCAATCCAAAAAATTAATTCCAATCAATGACAGAACATTTAAAAAAAAAAAAAAAAAACACTTTTTTTTTTTGATTGAAAAGTTTTGTTTGATTAAAGTAATTTTTTTTTTTTTTTATATAGAAAAGGTTGTTTTTGGACTTTTTAAAAAAAATTGTAAAATATATTTTTTATTTGAATAATAAAGACAAATCTTCCGGGGGTGACCCTATGTGGGCGTGGCCCTGGGTTATTAATTTTCATGATCTGATTCCAAAAACCCTTTAGTCCTTTATATTATGGCTCCTCCAGCTCCTTTAAGGGTTGTAATTATTCGGGGGCTTGTCCAGGATCTGAACCTATTGTGATTTAGTTTTTTGAGAGCGGTCCAGCTGCAGACCTCCACGCTCAGCTCCAGAAGCTAACCCTCCATATGGGCTCCTGCACAGCAGCTCGTCTCCTAAAGGAGGCAGTAATGCAACATTTTGGTGCCAAATGCCGTGAACAACCAAAGAAGAAGAAGAAAAGCGATTCTTCTTCTATCGTCGGATCCGCTGCATTTCTGAGAACACGGTAGGTTAAGTTTTTTTACGTGAATAGATCGATAAAATTATTAATCCTTGACCCTTGCAGCGTACAGACTGACTATTACACTGTGGCTGTAGTGACCGTAGGTTATTGATCCCAGTCTGGGGCGTGGTACTAAATATGTAAATATATCTCCTTGCCCCCACCTATAATTATGTATATAATCTGTATCTTTTATACCTTTTATATTTATATTTTTCTAATTATGTTACATTTTATATTTAGCTTTTGTTATTTTATTGCTTATTTATCTTCATTGCACTGTTTTTTGGGCTTTTTCTGTGTTGCCTTTTGTTTTTTTACTGCATATCTGTACTATTAGTCTCTTCAGATGATCTGTCAGTGTAAAATACAATAATTACACTAGCACAAAGCATTTTTTATATTTACAGGGCTGCGCTAACGTGGCTTAGTTTTTTTCAAATAAATGAAATGAAAAATCTATATTTGTCATAACATTAAATTTAGTCACAAAGGGTTAATTTTGACACCATTAAATTGTAATAATTTCACTCACTGATGCTTAATGTTTTAAACGTTTCTATTTTTCAGATGCATCTTTCTATTCTTGTCAGTAACTTGAAACCTGAGGTGATCTGCTGCACAACGTGCTGTGAGCATTATCATCATTGCTCCATTTGTCCATAACTGAAGTCATTTCAGCTTTAAAAGTTAGAGAAACACTTTGATGTACATGTAAAAAATACAATAACATTTAAAGGTAAGACTTACATGCACACAGACAGACAGACAGTGTGTAAATGTACATCTGCTGATATCAATGCTGATTAAAATAATTGATCCTTTTTATTTTTGTCCTTGTTTTATTCTTTGTCTGTAGTAATAATTTTATTTTGCTTCTATTTGTTTTAGATATGTTGATTTGCTGTTGTACTTTACAGTGCAGAGATGTGGGTCATATAGAAGTACACCTCAATATGTGCAGCCGTGCCCAATGTCACTCTTTCACCTAAAGTATGATCTATAACGGTCAAGTATCTTCACTGAATAAATGTCCCTACACGTATCCAAAAGAAACACCATCACCTTCAGGAGGAACCAGGTAGACTACGCTCCTCTCATCAATAGTGACCTGGTGGAGAAAGTCTGGTCCTTCAGGTTCCTGGGTGTTCACATCCAGGAGGAGCTCTCCTGGGCCACCATCAGACCCATCCTCTCTGACCCCTCCCACCCATCCTCTCTGACTCCTCCCACCCTGCTCCTCTCAGAAGAAGATATGGATCAATCAAAGCTCCACCTCCAGAATGACAAACAGTTTGTATCTCTGGACCATGAGAACCATGAACAATAAATAACCTTTTTCCTCCCATGACTCAGACTACATGTGTAATAAACTGTTATATTTATTTATCTAATAGCTCACTTTATATTTTTATATTGTGTGTATGCTAATGTATATAGTGCTGAGTAGTCTTTTAGTATTATATATTTATACGTCTTTCCTTTTCCAGTATTTTATTTTAAATGTGTGTTTTATGTCATTCTTGGAAATCACCTTAATATTGTACATATGTACAATAACAATGAAAGCTTCTATTTTAAAAGGGAGTTTTTTTCTCCACTATAGTTGATGCTTGTTTATGTAAAATTGTTGTTTTTTCTTAATTTTATATTTTGTTTTGAGCACTATGATGTGATTTTTTCTTTTAATTGGCTTTTCATAAATGAAGTTGAATTGAAATTAAATAAAGACACAAAACAGAAGAGTTTCATCATGTTTATGGCCCATTGTATTTGTTTAATATTGTTATTTGTGTTGATCTTACATAACTTCATTACATAACTTTTTTTTGGACATTACTAAATATTGCCTGTTGTCAACCACTTATTTGTGTCTTTAGTTCGTTAATTATTATCCATATTTATAACTTCAACAATACTGGTTTGATGCTTTGGAACAAAATTGTTGAAGGATTTTTGTAACATTTACTGTTAGTGCTCACCAAGGTACGTGTTAGTGGTTCTAATGTAAATATTTGTATTTGTTATTGTGTACTTAATAGGTTAATAACAGTATGCCTATTCACAACTGTAACAAATGTAATTTTTTGTGTATTTTACTGATGTCGTTAATATTAGATTTATAATTATATATATAGCAATAACTATAAGCTGTGCTTTACTTAAAAACAATATACAGTGATTATCAAGCCATGTGATTCTGCATATTGTTTATTATTTTTAGTGTAGTTTTTAATGCAGATGTGCATAAATTATGAGACACCATCCTATTAAAACCTTAAAATTGCAATTTAAAAAAAAAAAAAAGAGAATACGTAAAACATTAACTCAAATTGTCGAACGTAAAACCACGTCTTGAACGTTTTGATATCGTTTTATAAAACAGTTAATATTTTAAGGTATTAACAATGCTGTGAATCTTTAAACATTGAATTTATCCTACATTTATCCCCGTTTTAAGGTTAAAACAAAGAGGTTGTGATAGAACTGCAGCACAAATAAAACGAAATCAAAATGATCGAAATCACGTAAATGCTGATTCATTATATGTTGTTGATGAGGTGCATTATACTTTGTTTTTTCAATGTAACACTGCTGAGGAATCCGGTTAACAAAGGTATTAAAACGCAGAGAAACCTTCGGGAAGTGCCTAGCTAACGTGGCTATGCTATCGGTTTTATTTTGTATTTTTTTTCTTCATTTCCTGATGTCACTTCCGGACCTCAGCGTGCAGGAGCTGAGCATGGAGGTCTGCAGCTGGACTCTTGGTTTTTCACTTACTTCTTCTTGAAGAGTTTCTTGAAGGAGCTCCTGAATCCTGATTTCTCTTTACGACTTTGCTCGCTGAAGGGGGTGTGGCCTATTTCCTCAGCCCCGCCCCTCCACTTCGGCTCGCCGCTCCATACCTGAGCTCCGCCCTCCTGAGCAAAGAAGAAGTTTTTATTAATCTTTAATCAGTAAAAATATCATAACTTATGTTTAGTGAAAACGACTTAGTTACTTTTCTTAAGAATGTAACTCAATGTAAGAAACAAGTGATGCAGAAGCTGTGTTGCCAGGTTGGTTTATTGTGTCTGAAAGACATTTTATAGACTTCCTCTGGTTGATTTTTGAATATTTGATTATTAAAAACAAATATATTATTAATAAATATTAAACTTCTTACTGATGTCCTCCAGGGGGCGGGGCTGTGATGTGTGATATTTAATAAACACATTTAGTTATTTTAACATCAACAAACCATGCAGAGGAATCCGTGCAAGTCGGGGCTCTGTTTTTCTGCCTCTGCCCGGTTGCCATGGGAACCGTGTAGTTTATGGGATGGCGTGGGACACCCCCAGCTGCCTTTGCTGCTTTGACGCTCCACCTTGTTGTGACCCACGCGGTGAAGGTGTTCAAGCACCGGACCGCAGTCCGCCGAGCTCACAGTGCTCTCCATCTGAAGGCCGTTCAGAGACTGGACACAAGAGCAGCAAACTATTGGTAAACTACAGGTAAACTACAGGTAAACTATTGGTAAACTACAGGTAAACTACTGGTAAACTACAGGTAAACTACAGGTAAACTACTGGTAAACTATTGGTAAACTACAGGTAAACTACTGGTAAACTACAGGTAAACTACAGGTAAACTATTGGTAAACTACAGGTAAACTACTGGTAAACTACAGGTAAACTACAGGTAAACTACTGGTAAACTATTGGTAAACTACAGGTAAACTACAGGTAAACTATTGGTAAACTACTGGTAAACTACAGGTAAACTACAGGTAAACTACTGGTAAACTATTGGTAAACTACAGGTAAACTACTGGTAAACTATTGGTAAACTACAGGTAAACTACAGGTAAACTATTGGTAAACTACAGGTAAACTACAGGTAAACTACTGGTAAACTACAGGTAAACTACAGGTAAACTACTGGTAAACTATTGGTAAACTACAGGTAAACTACTGGTAAACTATTGGTAAACTACAGGTAAACTACAGGTAAACTACTGGTAAACTACAGGTAAACTACAGGTAAACTACTGGTAAACTATTGGTAAACTACAGGTAAACTACTGGTAAACTACAGGTAAACTACAGGTAAACTATTGGTAAACTACAGGTAAACTACAGGTAAACTACTGGTAAACTACAGGTAAACTACAGGTAAACTACAGGTAAACTACAGGTAAACTACTGGTGAATTACACAGAGAGCAGCAAACTACAGGTAAACTATTGGTAAACTACAGGTAAACTACACAAATATGACAGATATGAACAATAACTACCAATAAACTACAAACACTGCAGATAAGATCAATAAACTACATTTTTATTACTTACTATATAGACCTTTTGATTGTTGGTAAACGTGACATATTTTGTTGGGCGGGGCTTAACCTGGAGGCAAGACCACAATTGTCTTTGTTTTTCTGCGCATGAATATCAGCTGGAATCATATCAAACTTTAATTTACGTCGACTAACGTTATTCCTCCTATTCTGTACCAAACACACAATAAAGCTGTAACATTATTAACCTCCACCGTCTGTTTTTGTCTCCAGCTAGAGTTGTGACGTTGGCCATTAAGGGTCGATAGCCTCACTTCAGATATTTCATGCCTTGATACATTTTAACCCCAGTTTAAGTGTGCTCATCATATTTGCACTAGTTTTTAGGGTCTTATGATAGCCTTATCTTAAAAAAAAAAAAAAAAAAATTCAAAAATTTTCAATTTTTATGCCTTACTATAGCCTTATCTCCTATTTTGGGTGTTTTTCAAATTTTTCCATTTTTCATGCCTTACTGCATTTTAACCCCAGTTTAAGTGTGCTCATCATATTTGCACTAGTTTTTAGGATCTCATGAAAGCCTCACCTAAAAAGAAAAAAAAATTCCAAAATTTTCAATTTTTATGCCTTACTATATCTCCTATTTTGGGTGTTTTTCAAATTTTTCCATTTTTCATGCCTTAATATATTATAACCCCAGTTTAAGTGTGCTCATCACATTTGCACTAGTTTTTAAGGTCTTATGAAAGCCTCACCTAAATAAAAAAAAAAAAAAGAAAATTCGAAAATTTTCAATTTTTATGCCTTACTATAGCCTTAACTCCAATTTTGGGCGTTTTTCAAGATTTTCCATTTTCCATGCCTAACTGCGTTTTAACCCAAGTTTAAGTGTGTTCATCATATTTAAAATAGTTTTTAGGGTCTTATGACAGCTTAATCTAAAAAAAAAAAAAAAAAAAAAATCTAAATTTTCAATTTTTATGCCTTACTATAGCCTTAACTCCAATTTTAGGTGTTTTTCAAATTTTTCCATTTTTCATGCCTTACTGTGTTTTAACCCCAGCTTAGGTGTGCTCATCATATTTGCACTAGTTTTTAGGGTCTCATGAAAGCCTCACCTAAAAAATAAAAATAAAAAAAAAATTCCAAAATTTTCAATTTTTATGCCTTACTATAGCCTTATCTCCTATTTTGGGTGTTTTTCAAATTTTTCCATTTTTCATGCCTTACTGCATTTTAACCCCAGTTTAAGTGTGCTCATCATATTTGCACTAGTTTTTAGGATCTCATGAAAGCCTCACCTAAAAAAAAAAAAAAATTCCAAAATTTTCAATTTTTATGCCTTACTATATCTCCTATTTTGGGTGTTTTTCAAATTTTTCCATTTTTCATGCCTTAATATATTTTAACCCCAGTTTAAGTGTGCTCATCACATTTGCACTAGTTTTTAAGGTCTTATGAAAGCCTCACCTAAATAAAAAAAAAAAAAAGAAAATTCGAAAATTTTCAATTTTTATGCCTTACTATAGCCTTAACTCCAATTTTGGGCGTTTTTCAAGATTTTCCATTGTCCATGCCTAACTGCGTTTTAACCCAAGTTTAAGTGTGTTCATCATATTTAAAATAGTTTTTAGGGTCTTATGACAGCTTAATCTAAAAAAAAAAAAAAAAAATCTAAATTTTCAATTTTTATGCCTTACTATAGCCTTAACTCCAATTTTAGGTGTTTTTCAAATTTTTCCATTTTTCATGCCTTACTGTGTTTTAACCCCAGCTTAGGTGTGCTCATCATATTTGCACTAGTTTTTAGGGTCTCATGAAAGCCTCACCTAAAAAATAAAAAATAAAAAAAAAATTCCAAAATTTTCAATTTTTATGCCTTACTATAGCCTTAACTCCAATTTTAGGTGTTTTTCAAATTTTTCCATTTTTCATGCCTTACTGTGTTTTAACCCCAGCTTAGGTGTGCTCATCATATTTGCACTAGTTTTTAGGGTCTCATGAAAGCCTCACCTAAAAAATAAAAAATAAAAAAAAAATTCCAAAATTTTCAATTTTTATGCCTTACTATAGCCTTATCTCCTATTTTGGGTGTTTTTCAAATTTTTCCATTTTTTATGCCTTAATATATTTTAACCCCAATTTCAGTGTGCTCATCATATTTGCACTAGTTTTTAGGGTGTTATGATAGCCTCATCGAAAAAAAAAACAAAAACAAAAAAAATTCTAAAATTTTTAATTTTTATGCCTTACTATAGCCTTATCTCCTATTTTGGGTGTTTTTCAAATTTTTCCATTTTTCATGCCTTACTGTGTTTGAACCCCGGTTTAAGTGTGTTCATCATTATTAAAATAGTTTTTAGGGTCTTATGATAGCCTCACCTAAAAAAAAAAAAAAAAAAAGAAAATTTCAATTTTTAATTTTTATGCCTTACTATAGCCTTTACTCGGATTTTGGGCGTTTTTCAAGATTTTTCATTTTACATGCCTTACTGCGTTTAAACCCAAGTTTAAGTGTGTTCATCATATTTAAAATAGTTTTTAGGGTCTTATGACAGCTTTATCTAAAAAAAAAAAAAATTCAAAAGTTTTCAATTTTTATGCCTTACTATAGATATTCTCAATTTTGGGTGTTTTTCAAATTTTTCAAATTATCATGCCTTACTGCATTTTAACCCCAGTTTAAGTGTGCTCATCACATTTGCACTAGTTTTTAGGGTCTTATGAAAGCCTCACCTAAATAAAAAAAAAAAAAAGAAACTTCGAAAATTTTCAATTTTTATGCCTTACTATAGCCTTAACTCCAATTTTGGGCGTTTTTCAAGATTTTCCATTTTTCATGCCTAACTGCATTTTAACCCAAGTTTAAGTGTGTTCATCATATTTAAAATAGTTTTTAGGGTCTTATGACAGCTTAATCTAAAAAAAAAAAAAAAAAATCTAAATTTTCAATTTTTATGCCTTACTATAGCCTTAACTCCGATTTTAGGTGTTTTTCAAATTTTTCCATTTTTCATGCCTTACTGTGTTTTAACCCCAGCTTAGGTGTGCTCATCATATTTGCACTAGTTTTTAGGGTCTCATGAAAGCCTCACCTAAAAAAAAAAAAATAAAAAAAAAATTCCAAAATTTTCAATTTTTATGCCTTATCTCCTATTTTGGGTGTTTTTCAAATTTTTCCATTTTTTATGCCTTAATATATTTTAACCCCAATTTCAGTGTGCTCATCATATTTGCACTAGTTTTTAGGGTGTTATGATAGCCTTATCGAAAAAAAAACAAAAACAAAAAAAATTCAAAAATTTTCAATTTTATGCCTTGCTATAGCCTTATCTCCTATTTTGGGTGTTTTTCAAATTTTTCCATTTTTCATGCCTAACTGCGTTTTAACCCAAGTTTAAGTGTGTTCATCATATTTAAAATAGTTTTAGGGTCTTATGACAGCTTAATCTAAAAAAAAAAAAAAAATCTAAATTTTCAATTTTTATGCCTTAACTCCGATTTTAGGTGTTTTTCAAATTTTTCCATTTTTCATGCCTTACTGTGTTTTAACCCCAGCTTAGGTGTGCTCATCATATTTGCACTAGTTTTTAGGGTGCTATGATAGCCTTATCAAAAAAAAAACAAAAACAAAAAAAATTCAAAAATTTTCAATTTTTATGCCTTATCTCCTATTTTGGGTGTTTTTCAAATTTTTCCATTTTTCATGCCTTAATATATTTTAACCCCAATTTAAGTGTGCTCATCATATTTGCACTAGTTTTTAGGGTCTTATGAAAGCCTCACCTAAATTAAAAAAAAAAAAAAGAAAATTCGAAAATTTTCAATTTTTATGTTTTACTATAGCCTTAACTCCGATTTTGGGCGTTTTTCAAGATTTTCCATTTCTCATGCATTACTGTGTTTTAACCCCAGTTTATGTGTGTTCATCATTATTAAAATAGTTTTTAGGATCTTTTGATAGCTTTATCTAAAAAAAAAAAAAAAAAAAAAAAAAAAAAATCTAAATTCTCAATTTTTATGCCTTAACTCCAATTTTGGGTGTTTTTCAAATTTTTCCATTTTTCATGCCTTACTGTGTTTTAACCCCAGTTTAAGTGTGCTCATCATATTTGCACTAGTTTTTAGGGTCTCATGAAAGCCTCACCTAAAAAAAAAAATAAAAAAAAAAAATAAAAAATTCCAAAATTTTCAAATTTTATGCCTTACTATAGCTGTATATCCGATTTTGGGTGTTTTTTTAAATTTTTCTGATTTTTCATGCCTTAATACATTTTAACCCCAATTTAAGTGTGCTCATCATATTTGCACTAGTTTTTAGGGTCTTATGAAAGCCTCACCCAAATAAAAAAAAAAATTGTAAAATTTTCAATTTTTATGCCTTACTATAGCCTTAACTCCAATTTTGGGTGTTTTTCAAATTTTTTCATTTTTCATGCCTTAGAATATTTTAACCCCAATTTAAGTGTGCTCATCACATTTGCACTAGTTTTTAGGGTCTTATGAAAGCCTCACCTAAATAAAAAAAAAAAAAAGAAAATTCGAACTTACTGTGTTTTAACCCCAGTTTAAGTGTGTTCATCATTATTAAAATAGTTTTTAGGGTCTTATGATAGCTTTATCTAAAAAAAAAAAAAAATTCAAAAGTTTTCAATTTTTATGCCTTACTATAGATATTCTCAATTTTGGGTGTTTTTCAAATTTTTCAAATTATCATGCCTTACTGCATTTTAACCCCAGTTTAAGTGTGCTCATCATATTTGCACTAGTTTTTAGGATCTCATGAAAGCCTCACCTAAAAAAAAAAAAAAAAAAGAAAATTTGAAAATTTTCAATTTTTATGCCTTTTGGGTGTTTTTCAAATTTTTCCATTTTTCATGCCTTACTGTGTTTTAACCCGAGTTTTAGTGTGCTCATCATTATTAACATAGTTTTTAGGGTCTTATGATAGCCTTATGTAAAAAAAAAAATAATTAAAACATTTTCAGTTTTTCAATTTTTATGCATCACCAGTTTAAGTGTGTTCATCATATTTGAACTTGTTTTTAGGGTCTTGTGATAGCCTAACCTAAAAAAAAAAAAAAAAAATTTTTTTAAATTTTCAATTTTTATGCCTTACTATAGCCTTATCTCTGATTTTGGGTGTTTTTCAAACTTTTCAAATTTTCATGCCTTACTGCGTTTTAACCCAAGTTTAAGTGTGTTCATCATTTTTAAAATAGTTTTTCGAGTCTTATGATAGCCTTATGTAAAAAAAAAAAAAATAAATAAAACTTTTTTTTAATTTTTCAATTTTTCAATTTTTATGCCTTACTATAGCCGTATATCCGATTTTGGGCATTTTTCATGCCTCAATACATTTTAACCCCAGTTTAAGTGTGCTCATCATATTTAATTATATTTTATCATATTCATCATATTTGCACTAGTTTTTAGGGTCTTATGATAGCCTCACCTAAAAAAAAAAAAAAAAAAAAAAAGAAAAATTCCAAAATTTTCAATTTGTTCAATTTTTATGCCTTACTGTGTTTTAACCCCAGTTTATGTGTGCTCATCATTATTAAAATAGTTTTTAGGTTCTTATGATAGCCTCTGAAAACAAATACACAAACATGGCAGATTTATACAATAAACTACACAACCACAGAAGCTATATACAATAAATGACCATTAGAGTTATTTATTTATTTATTTTTTTGGCTCTAGTGGCCTTTATATGACAGTTGCTTGACAGGAAAGGGGTCAGAGAGAGCAGGGAATGACACGCAGGAAGGGGTCCCAGGCCGGGAATTGAACCTGGGCCCCCGCTGCAGGTGAGGAGCTATGGCCTCTGTGCATGGGGCGGGCGCTCTACTCACTGAGCCAGAAACGACAAAATGTATTTGTCCTTTCTGGAGACAATTAAAGGTGATAAAGTTTGATCATTGATTAATTCGGTTCGTTGTTTGTTTTTGAGTGGTTTTTTGTTCGTACCTATGATATTTTGTTTTCATACATTTTGTCGGCCATTTTTTTGGTCAGTCTATCTTTGGTATTTTTTTTATTAGGGATATAACGATTCACCTAACTCCCGATACGATTCGATTCACGATACTGGTTTCACGATACGATTCTCTCACGATTTATTTAACAAAATGGGACTGTACATAAATGATGACTGAAAAATATTCCTTTATTTTTTGGGGGAAAAAACTACTGTTTTCATTTTATTTTTCATTGTCAAAAGAATCACTTGATAAACCATTCAAAACAATGCAATTTAACTAAAAATAAATCATGAATGAAATAAATAAAGGAATAATACAAATGAAGAAGAAGCCTATTAATTCAAATTCTGGTTCTATAGTAAACAATGCAAAACTGCATAATAGTTATTTTTCTTTTTAAAAGTGCAACTGAAAATGTATTTTGTGCCTTAACAATTGGACTTAAAAAAAACTGTCATTGTACTGTATTTAGGTCAGATATTTGTTTGGACCAGCAGAGGGCGCTGGTAACCCAGTGGTCGGTTGGCATGCAGATATCTTGCAGTGAAGAAGAGATGCTATGCTAGCAGACAGAGCTAATAGAAAAACGTGACTTTTACAGATATTCACGTAATATTACAGATATTTTTTGGTGCTAAAGGGGTAAGGAATCATTTAAGAACATGTTTAAGAGTAGAAGGCGACCAGAAAGAAATTAGCAGATTCCGCCCGCCGCCAACACTTCTGGATAGCGCCCTCTGCTGGTTAAAAAAAGTACTGTGATTCAATTTTCACAGTATCGATGTGAATCGTGATACCTATGAATCGAGTTTTAACTGCCTAATCGTTACATCTCTATTACTTATACATTCAATCAGTTGTTTTATGATCTGATCGTTTTCTTGTACATTTATTTGTTCCGCCGTTTATTGTTTGTTTACACGTACAATATATTTGTTTGTTCACTCATTTTTGTTTGGTTCTTCGGTCTGGTCAATAGTTTTTTTTCGTTTGGTAGTTTGTTCAGTCGTTATTAGTTTGTTTTTGTGTTTATTTGCAGGATTGTTCAGTGAGTCGTTTTTTCAGACATTTGGTCGTTTGTTTTGTTTTGTTGTTTTTTGTTTCACGAGTTGTTTGTTCATACATTCCATTGGTCATTTTTTTGGTCATTCCCTTGATTCATTGATCTGTCGATTGCTTGTTTTTCGTTGGTTGGTTTTTGTGTTTTCATTCTTTGTTTGTTTATTGGTTTAATTATTGATTAGACCTGTAGTTTATTGGTTTGATTATTGATTAGACCTGTAGTTTATTGGTTTAATTATTGATTAAACCTGTAGTTTATTGGTTTGATTATTGATTAGACCTGTAGTTTATTGGTTTGATTATTGATTAGACCTGTAGTTTATTGGTTTAATTATTGATTAAACCTGTAGTTTATTGGTTTGATTATTGATTAGACCTGTAGTTTATTGGTTTGATTATTGATTAGACCTGTAGTTTATTGGTTTGATTATTGACTAGACCTGTAGTTTATTGGTTTGATTATTGATTAGACCTGTAGTTTGTTGCTTATCACTCACCTTGCTCTTGTGCTGACTGGCCTGAAGGGGGCGGAGCTGGTTGTGTCTCATTATCACGGCATCCTCAGGTGAAAAGCAGCCTCTGTTGGACAGTTTGCTGAAACCGTTCCCGTTGTTAAAGACGCCGTGAGGGGCGGCCGCTGCGTGACGTGGGGGCGGACCTCTGGGACACTGGACGAAGGCGATGTCGATGGATGAGTCGGACGAAGCGGACGAGCAGCGGTCGAAGAATGAGGCCTCTTGGAGCGCCGCCTCCTCTTCGTACCCTGAACTATCCACAGGAAGTAGGAACTCCCCCAGGGCGTCGGCCAGGGCCGACCCAGGCTGAACATGAGGGAACCCGGACAGACCAGGGGGCGGAGTCTGACTCTCTGGGATTCTGCCAAGGCCTAAAAGTCACACGATGTTACACCATAGTACTACACTACTTCTACAATACTATAATACTACACTACTACAATACTATAATACTATAATACTACACTACTTCTACAATACTATAATACTACACTACTACAATACTATTATACTATAATACTAGACTACTACAAAACTATAATACTACACTACTACAATACTATAATACTACACTACTACACTACTACACTACTACAATACTATAATACTATAATACTACACTACTACAATACTATAATACCACAATACTATAATACTACACTACTACACTACTATAATACTATAATACTACACTACTACAATACTACACTACTACAATACTATAATACTATAATACTATAATACTACACTACTACAATAATATAATACTACACTACTACACTACTACAATACTATAATACTATAATACTACACTACTACACTACTACAATACTATAATACCACAATACTATAATACTACACTACTACACTACTACAATACTATAATACTATAATACTACACTACTACACTACTACAATACTATAATACCACAATACTATAATACTACACTACTACACTACTACAATACTATAATACTATAATACTACACTACTACAATACTATAATACTACACTACTACAATACTACATTACTACACTACTACACTACTACAATACTATCATACTATAATACTACACTACTACAATACTATAATACTACAATACTACAATACTACACTACTACAATACTATAATACTATAATACTACACTACTACAATACTATCATACTATAATACTACAATACTATAATACTACAATACTACAATACTACACTACTACAATACTATAATACTACACTACTACAATACTACACTACTACAATACTACAATACTATAATACTACACTACTACAATACTATAATACTATAATACTACACTACTACAATACTATAATACTACACTACTACACTACTACAATACTATAATACTACACTACTACAATACTACAATACTATAATACTACACTACTACACTACTACAATACTATAATACTACAATACTACACTACTATAATACTATAATACTACACTACTACAATACTATAATACTATAATACTACACTACTACTATACTATAATACTATAATACTACACTACTACAATACTATAATACTATAATACTACAATACTATAATACTATAATACTATAATACTACACTACTACAATACTATAATACTACAATACTATAATACTACAATACTATAATACTATAATACTACACTACTACAATACTATAATACTACAATACTACAATACTATAATACTATAATACTATAATACTATAATACTATAATACTACACTACTACAATACTATAATACTACAATACTATAATACTACAATACTATAATACTACAATACTATAATACTATAATACTACAATACAATCAAACTCATCATTTGAAACTGACTTTTTCCTAAAGTTTAACTTGTTTTGAGACACATTTTGTGCATTTCTGACGTGTTTTTGTGTTATTTTGGGTGTTTTTGTGTCACTGTGTGCTTTTGTAATCATTTTGTGTGTATTGGGAGTTTTTTGTGTTTTCTTGTAGTCTTTTATCCATTTTTTGTTGTATTTTTTTATTCATTTTTATAATTTACATTGTTTAGAGAGCTGATCTGGATAATTCCTTGAGGGGTTAAAAACAAGTGAACTAAAGAGTAATTTAGTGTCTTTTTGTGTTTTTTGTGTTATCCTGTCATCATTTTGAGTATTCCTGTTCCTATTTTTAAATTTTTAAGGTCATTTTTTGTTTTTTGGGTTTGGATGAAGAGAAAATATAAATTCTGCCTGTGAAAGCCACTTATTTTGTAAATTAAAATCATTATTTTATTCATCATCAACTTCATTAGTCTTTTTTAAATATACATGTGTTATATTTTATACATTGATGTTGTGTTTATATTAAATAAAATATTTTGTAAAACGTTACCAGTTTTATTGAAATGCTAATATATTAGCATTCATATCTCTTATTAAATCTGTATTTCTTTAACATGTAACATCTGGTTGACAAAAGGAAACTATGAATAATATTATTGACGGGTGTGTGACGTGTCCCTACCTGATGATTTGAGATCGTGGCTGAAGAAGTGCATCTGCTGAGGCCATTCAGTGCCGTCACGCTGAGCCTCAGCCTCCTCCTCCCAGTCCTGACTCTGGTTCTGACTCTGGTTCTGGTTCTGGTTCTGGTTCTGGTTCTGGATCTGGATCTGGTGGGACTGGATCTGCTTCCTGCGCTTCACCTGTCGGCTGTGCTCCCTGGAACACAGTCATCAAAATAATAATATTTTTATAAATACATAAACATTATTTAAAATGTGTGTGTAGACAATAATAACCACATTTATTTATTCATCTGAATAATATCCACTGTTATCCAGAAGGTTTTGTATTATTTGTTCCATAACATAGAGTCATCTTAAAGATGGAAATCCTTGTTTAGTTGGTCAAACGCTGAAGGAGGTTAAACACGCCAAATAATTCTGTGACGAAAGATAACAATAGTGAGGATGTATTATATATATTAATACAACGTACTTTTAGGTGATCAGCGCCCCCTTCGGACTAACTATGGAACTGCATGGTACCTCTGACCATTTTAGACGGTTTATACTCACATGAAGGCGCTGCTACACGGGTACGGTGAACCACAGCTGTTGGTCTTCATGGCCAACCTGCAGGAGAGGAAGATGATGATGATGATGATGATGATGATGAAGGTTAAAGGGTGTTTCTTCTCACCTCTTCAGCAGCAGGTCCTGGTTGTGCTGCAGCAGAAGCTGGTGTTGGATGGTGAAGGATCTGAACTGTTGGATGCTCACTAACAGGAGGTAATAGTCAGGATGGTCGGCCTCCGTCTGCCTGAGGAGAACCTGAAAGTTACACAGAACACATCACGTTTTTTCTTTTCGCTTTCCTAAAAAACTCTAAAACCAACTACGTCTACGTTTGTCCTTTTGGACACGATTTGAGTCGTGAGGGAACCACAGCGTGTGACGTATTAATGATTATTTGCTGCCACCTGCTGGTCAGATCTGGCTTTAGTTCGGTTTGTCACTAAAATAGTGCGACACCCAGTGGACACATGAGGAATAGCAGCTACATTTTTACCATTTTAATCCAGTTACTACAGTGACACAGCTTTATTTAAAAACAGCGAACAACTGAAACTAAATGAATTTATTGCAAACAAAAATTCAGATAAAAGAAGACACAGAAGATACAATATGACAGACATCCATAATCCCTTCAAAATAAAGGAACATAAATCACTTGCTCAGTTGCTTCCAAATAATATACAACAAACCCAACAACTTAGGACTTCAGAAACACACAAAATGCAAGAAAAATACACAAAAACAACAATAAAAAACACACAAAAAAACAACTACACAATGATAACAAAAACACACAAAATGACAGAAAAGAAACCACATAAATCAGAATCAGCTTTATTTGTCATTGCACATGTTACAGAGCAACAGCAAATTTCATTTCAATTTCATTACATCCAAAAAAACATGAAAAGGGTTTGGGTTAGGGTTACTCCCCTTCCCCCCTTGGGGGGCCGGGGGGTCCAGGGTGGAGAAAAGGAAAAGATTGCCAGCTGCTGGGGGCGATTCACCTGCCTCCCTTATAGCTACAGGAGAGGGAGGGTGGATGGAGGGTGGATGGATGACCAACGGATGCGTTGAAATATAATCCCTTTGCGTCCTTCCTGTTACAGTCAGATGACGTGTGACGACATTGAGTAGATCTGGTTCAGAAACAAAGTTCGAGGTGGGGGAGAAGAAGGGGGGACAGAGTGTCTTTCTGCACAACGGCCTGATGATAGACGAGACAACCCCTCGGCTGGCTTTGGGAGCCAAAGATAATGACAAAAGACACACAAAGGGGCAACAAAAATAGACGAAAGGACAGCACTGATATGCAGACGTGGAGCAGGGAGGAGGAGCTCTCACCTGCAGCAGCAGCAGATACTCAGGGATCCTTTGAACAGGCTGCAGCAGCAACGAGTGGAGAGACGGCTTTGATTCACCATCAGTGGCATCACTCTGATGGAGAGAGAGAGAGAGGGTGAGCGAGTGAGTGAGTGGGTGAGTGAGTGAGTGAGTCCGTTACCTCCCACGTTCCCAGTGCAGACAGACAGTCAGGAAGCTCCTTCAGGTAGGACAGGTAGAAACCCAGGAAGTCGCTCTGCAGTAGAAACAACACAGGTGATCTATGGGTAATTTATTATTGTAACAAAACTATGTGTGTGTGCGTGATACAATCTGTGTGTCTGTATCTCGATCCGTGTGTGTTTCATTCCGTGAGTGTAGAATTAGGATTTGTAACAATAAGTTGTCTGTGTGTAATCCATTCTGTGTTTGTATTAATATCCATATACATGTCATCGAATCGGGACACCCTATTGGCCGTCTCTGTACATGTGACTTTTGGAACGCAATATGCGAATGCGACCTGTAACTTTTTAATACTTGTGCATTACTGCTGGAAACCACCAGTTGTTGCTGGTACCAAGTGATTAATAGAACCAATGGAACCATTAGAACCAATGAACCAATGGAACCATTAGAACCAATGGAACCATTAGAACCAATGAACCAATGAACCAATGGAACCATTAGAACCATTAGAACCAATGAACCAATGGAACCATTAGAACCAATGGAACCATTAGAACCAATGAACCAATTAACCAATGAACCAATGGAACCAATGAACCAATGAACCAATGGAACCATTAGAACCAATGGAACCATTAGAACCAATGGAACCATTAGAACCAATGAACCAATGGAACCATTAGAACCAATGGAACCATTAGAACCAATGAACCAATGGAACTATTAGAACCAATGGAACCATTAGAACCAATGAACCAATGGAACCATTAGAACCAATGAACCAATGGAACCATTAGAACCAATGAACCAATGAACCAATGGAACCATTAGAACCAATGGAACCATTAAAACCAATGGAACCATTAGAACCAATGAACCAATGGAACCATTAGAACCAATGGAACCATTAAAACCAATGAACCAATGGAACCATTAGAACCATTAGAACCAATGAACCAATGAACCAATGAACCAATGGAACCATTAGAACCAATGGAACCATTAGAACCAATGGAACCATTAGAACCAATGAACCAATGGAACCATTAGAACCAATGGAACCATTAAAACCAATGAACCAATGGAACCATTAGAACCAATGGAACCAATGAACCAATGGAACCATTAGAACCAATGAACCAATGAACCAATGGAACCATTAGAACCAATGGAACCAATGGAACCATTAGAACCAATGAACCAATAGAACCAATGAACCAATGGAACCATTAGAACCAATGGAACCATTAGAACCAATGAACCAAGGGAACCATTAGAACCAATGGAACCATTAGAACCAATGGAACCATTAGGACCAATGAACCAATGGGACTGATGGAACCAGTGGAATTAATGAACCAGTGAAACCAATTATTATTTTAACCAATCATATCTTACCGTAACATATCTTAGCTATAGTTTTTATCATCTTATGCTAGCTTAGCTTGTCACAGCATATGTTAGCTTAACTTAACTGAACTTAATTTATTGTTCTTGTCTGATCTTAACATTACTTATACTAACTAATCTTACCTTGTCATCATATTCTAGCCAATCAAAGCTTACTTTAACTCATCCTAGCTTAGTTTTTGTTGTTTTAGCTTAAACCCTATTTTGTCCTCGCTCAGCTTAGCTTATCCTAGGCTAGTTTAGCTTGTCTTGCTCATCGTAGCCTGTTTAAACGTATCCTAGCTAACATGATTGTACGTTATGTTATGTTACCTCTTTGCTGGTGAGCCTCATGAACACATCTCCCATAATGCCTTGCCACTGGCACTTTAGCACACGTTCCTGCAGCGTGTGCAGCAGGTCCAGATGTTGCTGGATCAAGAACCTCAGAGAGCTGGGAAATGGCCTGACAGGAAGTATTCAACCAGCCAATCATATTCATTACACACAAGTCACATGTTACTCACTAGATCCTACATTGTATAAGTCGCAACCTCAGTTTTATTTTTAGTCTGAAACATGCACGACTACTGCTGAAGGAGCCGATAGAAAAACACACAAAACGACAACATAAATACAAAAAAAATTCATTTAGGCTCAATGTTACAAATCTAGATAATTATATCCTGGATTAATCTCAGTTAGTGGGATTCAACTAACCAAACATTACCTGCAAAGAGAAGCTGTCCTACTAAACTCAATAACAACATGCTAATTAAAGCCAAGTGTTTTCAGCCTCGGTACGTGCGCGTTCACATAAAAGGGGTGGAGCTTGCAGCGTCTGACCAATCACTGGAGAGCCTGGCAGAGTCAGCGTCTTTACAGGAGGAACAGTTTATGAGGTCTTTGTGCCGTGCTGCGTTCAGGGACCAACAGTTGATTGTAAACCCGTGTTGATCACATTGCTGTGCTCTGATTGGTCAGATGTTTCACTCACCGTTTGTCCTTAGACGTCGTCACAAACTCTGAGCCGTTAAAGGAGATGTTGGCCTTTAGGATCAGAGACAAATGAGACACGTAGAGTCTCTCTGACTCTAGGAGCTCTAGAGACGCCCTGTGTCTCCCTACACACACACACACACACACACACACACACACACACACACACACACACACACACACACACACACACACACACACACACACACACACACACACAGAATCAAAGTTCTCACTTTTTTCATGATCTTGTGATAAATAAACGTTGAATTATTTTAGTCTGGGAGTGTTTTTAAGGTGCTTTCACACAAACCTCTTTGATCTGGTCTTTTTGTGATATGTGAACGCTCACTAGAACTCTGGTCCACTATAAAATGTGGGTCTCTGTATGCGTTCTTTAACCATGTGAGAAAGCAAACAGGACCAAATATAGGACTTGACATTGACCACGTTTACATGGGAGCCTTTAACTCCTCTTTAAAGCAGAATAAAAGTTAATTCCTCTTTAACCTGACCTTGTAAACACTTAAACCTAATGCTAATTTAAATCTGAATTAAACTTAATTCCGAATTAGGTGGCTGGTTTATTGAGTTTTTAATTAAATAATTTCTCTTCCTTGTAAACAGTTAACAACACTTAAAGTCGTTTTAAGTTCATTCCAGTTGTTCTGCACATGTGCAACTTGCAGCGATGACAACATAATCCAACATGGCAGCTCGGAATAGAGACGACACTATTTAAACGACATGGATTTAATAAAAAAAGGGGATGAACGGAGCATAAACATGCACACATTCACAGTGACTGCAGCGGCACACACACACACACACACACACACACACACACACACACACACACACACACACACACTCATCCAGAACTCCTCCATCCTGCAGCAACACACAGACATACACGTCACGTTTTACCTGCATGACGTTGTTCAGAAAGTTTGGTGCGCTTGGCAAATAGAATGTGTGAAAGCGAACTGGACCAAATTCACCCCCTGAACCACACCAAATTTATCAGACAATGTGTGTGAAAACACCCTTAGACGCTGTAACAAAGTGGTTCTCACTGGTCTCTGTGTGTGTGCTGGGTGTTTGTGAGTCTCTCTGCTGCTCCGGTTCACAGGGGACGGCTGTAAGACACACAGGGTGGGGGTCTCAGTGTGTGTGTGTGTGTGTGTGTGTGTGTGTGTAACTCACCCTGTGTAGGACTACAGCTCCTCTGGTTGTAGCTACAGTAGTGGATGACGTTATGCTCTGACTCATGTTCATCTCTTGACGCTGAGAGCTCGTCTTCTCTGCTCCTCCTCCTGTCATTCACAGAGTTAACCTTTAGTTTAGAGTCAAACAACTGACTGTCAACGTCAAAACAACAACAAAAACCATCACCTTTGTGAGACGGGAAAACCTTTATGTGCAGCTGCTGTTTCACATTCACTTCTCTGGGAATATGTAAAACTCATTTTGTTTATTATTGTTGTGGTTTTGTGTATTATGGTTGATATTTTCTGGGCTTTTCTAGTCAATTCATGTATTTTTTGTGTGTTTTTATTATAGTACTGTGCATTTGTTGTACATTTTTCAGTTTTTTTGTATATTCAGGAATTATCATTATCGAGCATTTTTATTTGTTTATCAAACAGGAAGTTGTGTCGTATATCAGGAAGTAGTGCTTCAGAAATAAAGGATTGTAACTTCCTCCTGACCTTTGTGAAACAGGAGGAATTTCTTTGTTTCTGTCAGACTTCATCAGCTTCATCCTCCTCTGAACGTCTTTCTGTCTGATGGAAACGTCCTTCACGTGAAACAACGCCATGTTAAGCTCCTCCTACAGGACGCACAGATATCAGCACAGGTTTAAAGTCTGTAGCTCCTCCTACAGCAGTGGTTCTCAACCTTTTCAGAAGTCAGAAATAAAATGGGTTAAAAGTGACCAAAAATGGAGGAAAAGGAGGTGAAAAGGGATTTTAAAAACCAAAGAAATTGGTTAGAATTAGCAAATTAGATAGTAGAATAAATAAACAAACAGAAAAACAGCAAAAATATGGAAATGAAAAGTGATGAAAATAGGTTAAAATATGGTGAGTTTGGTGTAGTGGTAGAAAAAGGGTAAAAATAAGCAAAAATGGGCTCAAATTGTTCAGTAAATATTCTCAGTTTCTTGAAAATATCTGGCGACCCCCTCCCAGTGTCTCGCATCCCCAAGGTTGAGAACCACTAACCTGCAGGATGCAAAGAAAACCAATTATTTAAACTTATTTCATCCAATCAGAACATAATTTTGCCATGAGGCGGGACATGATGATAAAAATGGCAATTAGTAGTATGCATATAAATATATTTTTTATATTTAAAAGCATTAATGTATGTGCAGTAAAAAAACACATGAAACATTAAAAGCAAAGAAACAAATTAAGTAAAATTACATCTTTTTATTTAAAAAATATTTGTGTGTGTGTGTGTGTGTGTGTGTGTGTGTGTACCTTATAAGTGTTGAGTGAGTTCTTCAGTCCCATGATCTTGTCCTCCACGTGGGTCTGATGAGCGTGGAGCTTCTCCTCCAGGCCTTGGTCCCTGTGACGCAGCTCCTTCAGCTCCCTCAGAGCCTCCTGAAGCCCCTCGCGCAGCTCCGCCACCAGGCCCTGCAGCTGCACGTTTTCATGGACACAAATGAACCTAAAGAACCTAAATGTACAGTTCAAACTGTGGTTCTGTCCAAGTAAAATCATGAGATTGTCATAAAAACCAGGTTTAAATCCTTCTACACGTGAGGTCACACTGCAATAATCAGGTTTATTGATCAGTGGGTCATTATTAGGAATGTTTTCTTTGCTCACGTGGAGCTGATTTAACTCTGATCAGTCTCTCTCTCACGGGGAGACCTTGAGCAAAGGTCAAGGTCACACATTGAAAGGAATTGTTGTTCAATGGTACCAGTCTGAGTAATGTATCTCAATTTGTGGACAAGTTATAGGAAAAACATGATTTTGTTTTTGTGACGTCATGAACTTTGACCCCTACTGATCTTTTTACTGGTAAAAATAAATGTATATAATAAAATACTCCACTTGAGATGAACTTTTCATTAATATAAGCGTCAAACTTGTTCAATAAATATTCATATCAGAATCATTTATTAATGATCACACAACAGAGTTGGTGGAATTTGTTTAGGGTTCAGCTCATCATGCTCTGTGTCAGTTACATACATACATAGTTACATACAGTACAGAAATGCAATCAAATGAAAAGAGATTTAATACAATTAAACAACAAATACATAAATTATGATGAGATAAACTAAAATGACATACGAGAAATTAAATAAGAGGGAATGAGCTAAAATGAAATTATATGAGATGAAAGAGATGAAATGAGATAAAACGCTTTATTCTTCTCACAGCATTTAAAAGATTTTCCAAAACATTAGTTAAAATAATATTTTGTCATGAATAATAATGGTTTTACTGAATGAGTCACTGCTGAAGGATTGTATGGATTCTGAGGGGTAAATACGGCACTAATGAAGGACGGTTGGTGTCATACAGTGATTGATGGTGAGGCTGATAAACATCTCTAACTATTACATTATTAATATTTATAATATAATGTTTGTAGATATACAGGTCATTTACCTGCTTTATTTCCACACTGGATTCTTCAGCTTCTTCTTCTTCTTCTGCATCTACAATAAACACAATAAAAGGCTTTAGCTCAGTGTTTCTAAACCAGTGGGTCTCAGCCCAGGAGTGGGCCGCTAGAGAATGGACACGTTTGGTACTTGATTGGGATAGTCTGAAAATGGCAACCATCTTACCAGGGGCTAACTGCACGTAGCAGCTAGCTTAAGCATGTGGAAATAACCATGACAACCATCACATCCATCACATTAAAGAAGCACTATGTGAAATGAAGCTCAATTCAACTTTTGAAGAAGCACGTCAATTTAATTTAATGAGGAATAAAAATAACAACTCTGTATCCTATTTTTTATTTATTATTATTATTATATTAAATATATATACTGTATAATTTATATATCTATAAAGCAAGGAATCTCTGCCTGTCTGTGGCTCAAATAACTCTGCAAATCAGGCTCAGATTGAACTGAGACTTTCAACATGGCTGCTGCTTGGTTCAAGAGTGTGCAACGTTGAAATGGTTTGGACCCCACCCCCACCTCCTGAGTAGACTGACTCAGTGATGATGTCATCAGTCCTAGCTCTACAGTGAGCTCTACAGCTTTGCAGAACAGCTCAATGTTGACAGGTAGTCGTGGTAAATCAGGACAAGTAGGAACAGCTGCGTAGAATCCACAGGAATGACTGCACAAAGGGCTTTTAAAGACGATTAAAGTGGGTGTAATATCCTAAAAAACATTGACCAGCAGGTGTCCTCAGTGAGCAACGTTTGTAACTAATGTGAGTAATAATAATAAATTGTGTTTGTGTGTGTATGTGTAGATCAGAATTAAATTAGCATTAGGAATTAAGTGTTTACAAGGTCAGTTTAAAGAGGATTTAAATTTTATTCTGATTTAAAGAGGAATTATTTACATTTTTTAAATATATAGATTTATATATACAGTATATATATAAACCAAGTCTCTAGTATTTTTTATTTTTTCATTATCTAAGACTTTTTCCTTTCTGAGAACAATAAAGATTCCTCAGTAATGACACACACACACACACACACACACACACACACACACACACACACACACACACACACACACACACACACACACACTCACACACACACACACACACACACACACACACACACACACACACACACACACACACACACACACTTGTTGGTTTTGGTGACGCCTGAAGGTTTTTTCTTCTGTTCGTTTCTTAAACAGTTTGTTTTTGCTGACACACTTTTTCTACGTCTTATCATCGACTCTCTGAACTCTGCAGGGACGTTTATCACTCACTCACTTATTATCCATGTACACAATAGAACAAAAACACAACAGAACACACAACATGACAACAACTAAACACTTTTAAAAAATAACCAAAAACACAAACAATGACAAAGAACTACACAAATGATCAAATTGAACAACCAAAATTACTCCAAAACACACACAAACACAAACTGACAAAAAAACACAAACGGAATCCAAAATGATACAGAAGCACAAGAAAAACCCCACAAAAATACACAAAGGTCCTATGTTTACGAATCTAAATAATTATATCCTGGATTAATCTCCGTTAGCGGGCTTCACCTAACCAAACATTCCCTGTCAGAAAGAAATTGTCCTACGAAGGTCGATAACAACATGCTGAGTTAATTTCAGTGTTGATTTCAGTCTGGTTAACTGGCGTGCTCTAGTGACAGAGGCGGATATTACAGCGTCAGACCAATCACACGGAGGAACTGTACATCGTCTCAAATGAGGAATAATTCTTTAAAAATTTGAAGAATTAAAATCCATAATTCAGAGTAAAAACAACACTGTTGCTGCAGTAAAAGCAGAAAGTAGTTAATGCAGGAATTGATGAGTGTTAATAATATTTAGATTAGTGAGATTATTAACGGAGAAGAAGTTTCACTTTCTTTTTGACCTTGTCTGTCTTTCTTTTTTTTTCTACATTAAGTGTAATTTTTTATAGTCAGTAATGCATGTTTTGTTATTGCAATTAAATAAATGAATTTATTTTATTGCATAATTGTGACCATCACCAGCCCTCCCTAAGGAAGGGTAAGAAACACTTTATTCAAGGGAGAATATAAAAAGGGAGAGCAGTGTTACACCTGGGTGAGGGGGTGGGGGGAACAGGGAGGAGAGAGTAAAGGTGGTAAATGTATAGAGTGGAGAAGAGTTGATTATTGTAAAGTGAGAGTGAGATGTGAAGTTATAGATCAGATCCACACAGTGACGTGTTCACACATCACCTTTTATTGGACAGCTCGCTTTCTAAGAGATCTGATTGGTCAGGAGGCGGGGCTTTATCACTCACTCAGATCCTAGTCAAAACAAAACCAAGAATCTCCTGACTGCAGCTGACACTTCAGGGCGGCGCTCAACGTTCAATAAACCAATCGTGTTCAGACTTCCCCTGACCCATATCTATTTTGTAAGCCTATAGAATTATGTTACATGATTTATTTATTTTTAACTGTATAAGAATCACACAGGACAATAGCATGCTGTATTGAGCTCCGCCCCGAACTATGGACTGCAGTCAGGGGTACTACACAAAACCTGCTCTCGTTCAGCATAAGTTACCATGGTGATTTAGCTCCATAAGACGTTAGCAAGCTTCGTAGTCCAGCACACACTGATGAAATCCTGGAAGTCAGCGTGTTAGGAGGTAATCTATAGATTCATAACATACCCCCACAATGACCCCAAAATATCAAAACTAAAACTCCAACAAACACTAAAATACACAAAACTACTACAAAATACAAAAAATGGGGAAAACAATAGAAAAAGGGACTTGAAAACTCATGAAAAATACAGCAAAAACACACAAAATGAAAACAAAAAAACACAAAGAGACTCCAAAACACACAACAGATTCCCAGAACAAGGAAAACATGTCTCAGCGGGAAAAAAAGCTTTTAAAAGTTTTAAAAAGTTTTTAACTTTAGTTTGATTCTGCTGAAAAGACATTTGGCTAAAATCTGTGAGCGTGAGGAGGAAAATGAAACGGTGTCGTGTAAGAGTTGGTCACCAGCTTTATTGGAGTTCTTTGAGTTCCTCTGTCATTGGTGGCTTTACTTCTAATGGGTAACGATGAGTGAGTGTGAAGCACAAAGCTGCTGTTTGTTGGAGAAACGTCACGAGTCCAACACAAGTGTAAAAAGGTCATAAAGAATCACTGAGTGCATACGTTATTATCCACAACACCCTTTACAAACCGTATCTTTATTACCCTTATGTGTGTATGGGGGCTGTTTCCTGAACTGTTCTGTGTTTCTGTCATCGTTTTATGTGATTTTCTGATGTTAATTATTTTTGTTGTACTTTTGTGTTTTTACTGTAGTTTTGTTTTTATTGGAGTCGTATTGTTTTCTTTTTGTGCGCGTTTGTGTTCCTTTTGTGCATTTGTGTCATTTTATGTATTTTCTGAGTCATTTAGTGTGTTTGTGTTGTCGTTGTGTGTGTTTGTGTTATTGTGTGTGTTTGTGTTATTGTGTGTGTTTGTGTTGTCGTTGTGTGTGTTTGTGTTATTGTGTGTGTTTGTGTTGTCGTTGTGTGTGTTTGTGTTATTGTGTGTGTTTGTGTTGTCGTTGTGTGTGTTTGTGTTGTCGTTGTGTGTGTTTGTGTTATTGTGTGTGTTTGTGTTGTCGTTGTGTGTGTTTGTGTTGTTGTTGTGTGTGTTTGTGTTATTGTGTGTGTTTGTGTTATTGTGTGTATTTGTGTTGTCGTTGTGTGTGTTTTTGTTGTCATTGTGTGTGTTTGTGGTGTCGTTGTGTGTGTTTGTGTTGTCGTGTGTGTTTGTGTTATTGTGTGTGTTTGTGTTGTCATTGTGTGCGTTTGTGTTGTTGTTGTGTGCGTTTGTGTTGTCATTGTGTGCGTTTGTGTTGCCGTTGAGTGTGTTTGTGTTTTAGTGTGTGTTTGCGTTGTCGTTGTGTGTGTTTGTGTTATTGTGTGTGTTTGTGTTGTCATTGTGTGTGTTTGTGTTGTCGTTGTGTGTTTGTGTTGTCATTGTGTGTGTTTGTGTTATTGTGTGTGTTTGTGTTGTCATTGTGTGTGTTTGTGTTGTCGTTGTGTGTGTTTGTGTTGCTGTTGTGTGTGTTTGTGTTATTGTGTGTGTTTGTGTTGTCGTTGTGTGTGTTTGTGTTATTGTGTGTGTTTGTGTTGTCATTGTGTGTGTTTGTGTTGTCGTTGTGTGTGTTTGTGTTATTGTGTGTGTTTGTGTTGTCGTTGTGTGTGTTTGTGTTGTCGTGTGTGTTTGTGTTATTGTGTGTGTTTGTGTTGTCGTTATGTGTGTTTGTGTTGTCGTTGTGTGTGTTTGTGTTGTCGTTGTGTGTGTTTGTGTTGTCATTGTGTGTGTTTGTGTTGTCGTTGTGTGTGTTTGTGTTGTCGTTGTGTGTGTTTGTGTTGTCGTTATGTGTGTTTGTGTTGTCGTTGTGTGTGTTTGTGTTGTCGTTGTGTGTGTTTGTGTTGTCGTTGTGTGTGTTTGTGTTGTCGTTGTGTGTGTTTGTGTTGTCATTGTGTGTGTTTGTGTTGTCGTTGTGTGTGTTTGTGTGTGGGCTCCGGTTGGGGACCAATGGCGTACAGCATTAACTGACTGTGGGAGCCAATCAGAGCTCTGCCTAGTTGTGATTGGTGGAGGCGGGCACCGCTCACACCTCCCACGCTGCAGTAGCTGTGCTCTCACTAAATGGTCCACGGACCGGTGTTTGGGGACCACTGCCAACATTAACTGTTGGAGCTACGAGTGTTGAAAGACTGAGTAAATATAATTCTTATAAGTACTGTAAACACTATATGTAGATAGAGCTCCACCAATCACAGACAGTGTCTCACTGTCACTTAAAACACTAATAAAAGATCAAAGCATCAAACATCACTTCATCATATCTTTTCTTTACCTTCTGATGTCCTCGCCGCTCCTCGCTCGCCCTCATGTTTCACATCATCCATGACTGAGTCTCTGCTAAACTAAACTCTGCTCCAGGACCCACTGGTCCTATATCTCCTCCTGTGATCTCTCACTCTGTCCAAAGCATGTGAGTCCTGTGATTGGTGGACACAAAGCTCCTTGTGTTCAGAGAGAGAGAGAGAGAGAGAGAGAGAGAGAGCATCATCAGACATTGCCAGATGCTGAGTAGTCCTTGTCTAAAGTTCTCTAAAGTCCTCCCCCTGTGCCCCTCCAACATCAACCAATAAAAAGACTCATCATTTCCGGCTTTCTCTGTATCAACAGTCCCCAACCTCTGGGTAGCGGACCATTACTGGTCCTTAGTTGAGGCAAGATCTTTTTGAATAATATGTTACAGTAAAGTTTCATTTATTCAGACAAACTTTTTTCACTTTGATCTCCTGATGTTTCGACTGCTGATCACTTTGATGTCGAAACATGTCAGGAGATCAATATGCATTTCCTGAAAAAGGTTTGTCTGAATATATGAAACTTTAACATTTTTTTTCAAAACGAAGACAAAAACACTTGTTGGAACTATTACGCTGAAGTCAAAGGAAACATCAAAGAGATGAAACCTTCATATATTATTACTGGTATATATATATATATGTTTAGGTATGTGTTTAGGTATGTTCAGCATTGACTGCACAGGATTAGCTCTTAAAGCTGTCTCAGTGCTTCATTTAGACGAAGCACTGAGACATTTTCCCCTTAATTTAATTTAAAACAGCACCATCTGCTGGCCATTATTCAAAATAACATTTATATCGTGTTTATACTGAACCGTAGCCTGACTTTTTCATTTACAACATACAGTGTATCATAATAAAGTAATATAAAATAAAATGTCTAAAAATACAGAATGTGTTTTTCTAAAATAGCAACAAAAGGTTAAAGGGATCCTCCACAGTTTTTACAAATATGGCTTAAAACCTATAAAATGTCTATATTAATAGATCTATGTCTAACAAAACCCATTATTTTGCACCATATTCGTTTGATTAACTTTTAAAACTGGGACTATTTTACCCTGTGCGCCGCCATGTGTGAAATGACATCATTGATGATGTAAATCGTCCCTTTCAGTCCAGTTCTATATAAGGTAAAAATAACAACTTTACATTTGTAAAAACAGTGGAGGATCCCTTTAAGAAAAAAAAACTCCACCTAATGAAAATATATGTAAACACTACTATAATAAATATTATGGGATAGATTGTACACTTCATTTAATTTAATATTGTAGACTTAAGTCAAATGTCCGATAATCAAAGGAAGTTCTCCTTTAAAAGTTACGAACTCAGTGGTTCCGCGTGTTTCCTCATTAAAGTGACCTTTAACAAAGTAGAAGATGGAACAAACCAATGGCTGGGGGGGGGGGGGGGGGGGGGGGATCTGCACTACAAATATACAAGTTCATTTAGCAACAAAAGGTACAACACAAGTAAGAATTTAGAGCTGAGGAATGAGAATGTGACAGATTAATGTTGAACACGTTTTATAGAGTAGAAACGTTACAAACATCACAACGTACAACGTCATTGTTTCATCTGTAAACATCCATCAGATCATCACGCTCCTCATTTACAAGATTAGTATCGCTCCGCGTGTGTGCATGTGTGTGTGTGTACGTGCGTGCGTGTGTGTGTGTGCGTGTGTGCGCGTGTGTGTGTGTGCGTGTGTGTGTGCGCGTGTGTGCGTGTGTGTGTGCGTGCGTGTGTGTGTGTGCGTGTGTGCGTGCGTGCGTGCGTGTGTGTGCGTGCGTGTGATCCCATGACAGCCTCCCTCTCTGTGCTGCTTTCTTCACTGTGCATTTGATGACGTTTGTTTTTCTGCAGAAACACAAACATGTCGTAGTTAATAAGATAAGATAAGATAAGATAAGATAAGATAAGATAAGATAAGATAAGATCATCCTTTATTGATCTCACAATGGAGAAATTCACTTGTTACATTTGGCATTCAGTAAGATCACTCAGGGTTTGCAGAAAAGACAAGAAATGTGCAGACAGTTAAATAGTAAAAAGAGATATCTTATGTACAGTAAATAAAAGCAAACATCTTAAGGGGATGGAGTTATAACAATTAGGAA
Organism: Gouania willdenowi; assembly: GCF_900634775.1. Taxonomy (NCBI): domain Eukaryota; kingdom Metazoa; phylum Chordata; class Actinopteri; order Blenniiformes; family Gobiesocidae; genus Gouania; species Gouania willdenowi. Next base: position 1,403,242 of record NC_041058.1, on the reverse strand, counting down.
ATAAGAATAAATATAACTAGAATATCTAGGTGCAAAGTTTACAGTTGTAGTGCAGGTTGTCAGTAAGTGACGCTGGTACAGAGATTATTGCACATAGTTTTGCAAAGGGAGGTTATTATTGTACATGTTACTTTAGGGTCTTGTTGTACAGTGTAACAGCGATCCTTCTTGAACTGAGGGTGTCTCAGTCTGCCACTGAAAGAGCTGCTCAGCTCCTCCACAGTCCCATACAGTAGGTGGGAGGTGTTGTCCATGATGGAGGTGAGCTTGGCTAATACCCTGCACCTCCTCCACAGAGTCCAAGGGGCAGCCCAGGACGGAGCTGGCCCTCCTGACCAGCTTGTTCAGTCTGTTCTTGTCCCGCTCTGTGCTGCCCGGGGCCCAGCACAGCAGCGTAGTGGATAGCAGAAGCTACCACAGAGTCATAAAAAGTCCTGAGCAGAGGCCTGCTCACTCTGAAGGCCCTCAGTCTCCTCAGAAGGTGGAGGTGACTTTGACCCTTCTTGTATAGGGCGTTGGTGTTGTGGAACCAGTCCAGTTTATTGTTGAGGTGAACACACAGGTACTTGAAGCTGTCCACCATCTCGATGTCCTCCCCCTGGATGTTCAGTGGTGAGTGTGGTAGTGACTTCCTCCTGAAGTCGATCACCATCTCCATCGTCTTACTGGTGTTCAAGCACAGGTGGTTACGTTCACACCAGTCCACTAAGTCTATGATCACCGACCGGTACTCCAGGTCCTTCCCCTCAGACACACAGCCCACAATGGCGGAGTCGTCGGAGAACTTCTGCAGATGACAGCTGTCCGTGTTGTATGTGAAGTCCGATGTGTAGATGGTGAAGAGAAATGGTGAAAGGACGGTCCCCTGAGGGGCCCCAGTGCTGCAGATGACTACCTCAGACTCACAGCTGTGAGGTAGTCGATGGTCCATGCAGTGAGATGTTCATCCACTCCCGTGTCCCCCAGCTTCCCCCGCAGCAGCGCCGGTCTGATGGTGTTGAAGTGCTGGAGAAGTCAAAGAACATGACCTTCACAGCGTTCCCAGTGAGCTCCAGCAGGTAGATGTTTATTTATCAAACATTAATTAAACTCTGTAACTTGTTTACCAACATGTTCTAACACCAGCAGTGTGTGTTTACTGTTGTTTGTTTGTTTGATCAGATCCCAACAACATGTGACTCTAAACCAACACTGTCATACTTTACTAATTTAGTCTCTCAGTTACTTACTTTGTTAGTTAATTAGAAAAGTAGATAATTGATCACATTCTTACTTCATCACTTCTTATTTATTTATTTACCTAATTACTTATTTACTTAGTTACTAACTTGTACCCATCCTGCTCCTTATGCATTATGGGTGTAACTTCCTGTGGTTAAAATACTTTTCACAATCAATCAATCAATCAATCAATCAATCTTTATTTGTATAGCGTCAAATCATAACCAATGGTATCTCAAGACACTTTACAGTAGAGCAGTCTTAAGGACGAACTCTTTATTTTATGGATACACACATATGCATATATACGTATATACACATACATATGTATCCCACACCCAACATGAATTCATCATGGCGGCAAGGAAAACCTTCTGTTAAGCAGCAGGAACCTTGTGTGGATCCCATTCCTATGATGAACAGCCATCCACGTTATGCTGTGTTGGGTGTGTGCAGAGGAAAGGGTGGAGACAGAGTTGTTGAGACTCTGTAACTCCACACTGAGGATCCCACGGACCTGCAAGACAAAAGCCAGAAGGAGAACAGGAGCAAACACACAAGGGAAGAAGCAGACATAGAGGGAGTGTTTGAGAGAGGAATGGGACCCTCTCCGGTCCCTCTCTAACCTAAATGACCTCTCTCTTAACGCTCTCTCCAACTTCTCTCCAACCGAGCATGCCAGACCCCCCCCCGGCAGTCTATGCCTATTGCATCTTAATTATGAGCTATGAGCTGGTTCCTAACTAAAAGCTTTACCAAAGAGGAATGTTTTGAGCCTAACCTTAAAGGTAGAGAGGGTGTCTGCCCCCCGAACCGAACAATAAGAGTACACATGCTCTGTACTGGCATGTGAAGTCTGTTTTTTTAACTGTAAAATGTGAAGCACTTTGTGACCCTGGTCTGTGAAAAGCGCTTTATAAATACATTTTATTTACTTACTCAAGAGCCCTGAGCAGAAATTATACACATGTAAACGTTTAGGTTTTAATAAATGTTCTTTCAACCATTTTTTTATTTTGAAATCTTATCTAGATTTTACTTCTAAATGTTAAACAAAGGATATAATGTAACTGTGTTTCTGTTGATAATTTATTATCCTTTAAATATGATATAGTTCTAATAACTTGTAATACATGATCACAGAAACATCAATATTTGCTTTAGTTAAATGACAGAAAGTTTAAAAGCTGCTAAAACACACACAGGAAGTAGAACTGGTCCAACTGGAATCTAAAGGTTTTTTTTCTATAATTCACTAAATTATTCACACGATGAAAAACAAAGACTTTCACAGAAGAAGAAAAACCTCCTGTAATCTGAATTAGTTTGTTAACGTTGAATAGAAAAACTTTATTTAAAATGACTTAAAGTCAAACTGTCACCACCTCATGTTAGACTGAGCCATGATCGCTTTCAAAATAAAAGCACAACTATGTCTAAAGCACAACTTTTTCATTATATAGTTACTTAGTTACAAATTTACATATATAATTAGTAATTAGGTTTCTAAGTTAATTAGTTACTACCTGGTTACTTACTTATTTTCCTAAACACACAGATACATATTTTCCGAGTAACTAATTGAATGATAAACTTAGTTAAATGTTTACCTACAGAAAGTCAGTCGCTGCATGCCCTTCGTCCCAGTTACGCACTCTGGTTGGAGCCTTTCTGAAATGTGGGTGGAGCCTCCCTGGAATGTGGGCATTCCCATTCAAATCTGGTTTTACGCGTATTCTCCCGTCTGTTTAAGTTCTTTTCCTCTTACATTCTTCAAACCCTGGAATAAGTTCATAAGGTGAAACATTATATTGTACTAGAAATATGGACTTAGTTACAATTTAAGCCACACCCACTCATAATATTGCAAAAGAGACTCAGAAAGAATCTATCCAAAGGGACACTGTCACGTTGTCATGGGGGTGGGAGGAGTCACACAAGCACGCCAAAGGATTGACCATCAGCGTTACTAATGTGTTGACATTTACCAGTTCTAGACGGGACAAACTGTGTTACATATAATTATATTTTATCCATGCTGTCCACACCTTGTCCTGGAAGGGGGTGTGTCGCTGATGTGTGGGTGTCGTGGTGCGTGTGTCAGACTGAATAAACTATTTTAACACTGTGTATAATGTAAAGCCATAGTTTGATCCACGACAGAGTAAATAACAAGAGAAACATACTTAATTACTCCCCTAGTTACTAAATTACTCCCCTAGTTACTAAATTACTCACCTAGTTACTAAATTACTCCCCAAGTTACTAAATTACTCACCTAGTTACTAAATTACTCATATAGTTACTAAATTACTCACCAAGTTACTAAATTACTCACCTAGTTACTAAATTACTCCCCAAGTTACTAAATTACTCCCCTAGTTACTAAATTACTCCCCTAGTTACTAAATTACTCCCGAAGTTACTAAATTACTCACCTAGCTACTAAATTACTCACCTAGTTACTAAATTACTCACCTAGTTACTTAATTACTCCCCAAGTTACTTAATTACTCCCCAAGTTACTAAATTACTCCCCAAGTTACTAAATTACTCACCTAGTTACTAAATTACTCACCAAGTTACTAAATTACTCACCAAGTTACTAAATTACTCACATAGTTACTAAATTACTCACATAGTTACTAAATTACTCCCCAAGTTACTAAATTACTCACCTAGTTACTAAATTACTCACCAAGTTACTAAATTACTCACCAAGTTACTAAATTACTCCCCTAGTTACTAAATTACTCATCAAGTTACTAAATTACTCACCTAGTTACTAAATTACTCCCCAAGTTACTAAATTACTCACCTAGTTACTAAATTACTCACCTAGTTACTAAATTACTCACCTAGCTACTTAATTACTCCCCTAGTTACCTAATTACTCACCTAGTTACTTAATTACTCATCATTACTTTAGTTACAGCTTTGACTGGTAATCTTCAGCCTGAGGCGGCGTGGAGCCACGCCCCTAACAAACAAACACACATAATGTAGAGTCCCACATTCATACGTTCATCACCTTCTAACAGCACAGATCCAAACACAGGGTGAGTGATGAACATGCTCTGATCTATTATAAACTGTCTATGCTAAGGTTAACAGTCTATGTGATTCTAACTAATCCTAACAGATCTAACTGGAGTTAACCTGTTCTTTTCACTTAATCTGCCCTCATTGATCCTTTCAGTTTAACACACAAGCATCGTCCTGATCAGGCTAACTTAATCCAGCCTTATTAACTTATCCTGGACATTCAAGCTATCCTGACTATAACAAACCAGACTTAAGTTTACGTGCTTTAGCCTGACTTCAGTACAGGACACTCTGATTTTAAATGATTAAATAAGACGAAGTGTGTCTGTAAATAAGATTAACTGGTTTCACAAAGTCAGGTTTAAAGACAAACAAAGGAAGAGGAATTTATCATTTATTACCTTCAATATTACATTAATGCCTTCACTTATTCATCTGAGCATTCACTCTCTTTTATACATTCTTCCCTTTTTCACATTTACTATTTATTAGTTCACTTTGTTCATTCATTCATTTACTCTGTGTGTCTGTTATTGATCGATTCACTGATTGATCGATTCATTTAATGGCTCCCACTCTGTCATGCGTTACTCACCTCATTCATCCCTGCAGACCCCAGTCTTCGCTTTCTTTGCCCTGAGTATGGACTTGAAGGCTCCCTCACAGTTCAAACCTCAGCTTTACCTCCATGAGTTTTACACAGATCTGGACAAACAGGAAGTGGCTGTGAACGGAGATGTAGACACACTGAAACTGCACGAGGACACGCCCCCTCATAAAGGTGCACTGGACAGTTTGTTGTTGTTTTGTTTTCGGAGTTCGTTTGTGTCGTTTGTCGGTTTTTGTTGTCATTTTGTACGTTTTTGTACGTCGCTTTGTGTATTCCTGAAGTTAATTTGTGTTGCTTTTTTGTCGATTTTTGAGATTTTGTTGTTGTTTTGTGTAATTCTGAATTTGCGGACTAAAATGAGACTGAAGAGTGAACCTGCAAACTCCTCCCCCCTCTTTAGCAGAGTGTGTTGTTGGTACCATCCCACTGTGTGTGTGTGTGTGTGTGTGTGTGTGTGTGTGTGTGTGTGTGTGTGTGTGTGTGTGTGCATGTGTGCGTGTGTGTGTGTGTGTGTGTGTGTGTGTGTGTGTGTGTGTGTGTGTGTGTGTTGTGTTGCAGCTCCCGCGTGTGGCTCAGCTCGGTACTGTCTGGCCTTCCTCTCCTCCTACGGTTTCTTCGTGGTTTACGCTCTGAGGGTGAACCTCAGCGTGGCCATGGTGGACATGTTGAACAGCACACACACACACACACACACACACAGCAACCACAGCGGCTCAGTGTGTCCCCTACACGACCTGCCCACTACACATCACAACAACAAGGTGAGTCCACACGTATGACACACGCATCATCATAACAATGTGCATTTATCAGAGATATATAGAGCATAGATCTGTTCTTGCCCTCCCTCTGCTATAGGCTAGCGTCTATGACTGGGACGCTCAGACTCAGGGATGGATTCTAGGAGCATTTTTCTACGGTTACATCTTTACTCAGATTTCTGGAGGTTACCTCGCTGGAAACTTTGGAGCCAAATGGGTCCTGGGCCTGGGGATCCTGGGGGCCTCCTCCCTCACCCTGCTGACCCCTGTGGTGGCTGATCTAGGAGCCGGTTATCTCATCGCTCTCAGAGTGCTAGAGGGCGTCAGTCAGGTAGGAGACCAGAAGGTTCCAGAAAAAGTACAAAATCTGTCAATGAAAAATGGATTAAATACAAGTGCAAATAAGCCAGTAAATATAATACAAATATAATACAAATATATACAAAGTATATGATAAAAAGCTGAGAAACATGTTGTCTTAAAGGAATCATCCACTGTTTTTACAGATGTGGCCTAAAACCATCTAGATCTGTGTTTAACAAAACACATTATTTTGCACCATATTCATTTAATTTGGTAAAAATAGGACTACTTTACAGTTTCAGAGCCTGTGTTCCTCCATCTTTAAATCATGTGATTGATGATGTCACACGGCCCCACTGCCTGTAAACATCCCATTGTTTTCTATTGGAGTAAAACATTCAGCCTGATTTTTAGATCAATTAACAGCTTTTTTCAGTCAAAATGGCAACTTTTGGTTGCTGGTTGGTGACCACAGTTCCAACTCTGTGGTTTAGTAGTAGACAATGAAACAAAGAAGAAGAGCTCTCCTAAGGGACCTTTACACTCCCTTAAACAGTGCGCTGACACTCTGATGGCTGAAGTTAGCCATGCCACTGAGCTCTTCTTCTCTGCTTTGATCATCATGGACTTTAACGTTGACTGACGTTTCTTCTGTTTCTCACTCAGGGAGTTTCATTTCCATCCATCTTTGCCATGTGGTCCAACTGGGCCCCACCACTGGAGAGAAGCAGACTGCTCACCATCACCTTCATAGGTCATGCACACACACACACGCACACACACACACACACACACACACACAGATGCCTTCAAGAAACAAAAAATATTTGAGCCCATTTTTGCTTATTTTTACCCTTTTTCTGCAACTACATCAAACATGTCATATTTTAACCTATTTTCATCACATTTTCCATATTTTTGCTCCTTTTAATGTATTTTTGCTACATTACTCCAATTTCTGACACTTTTACATCACATGGTGCATCTCCAACTGTCATTGGGCATTAACTGTTAACATGTTTTCTGTATTTATACAGTATAATTAAATTGCAGTAAACCAATAGACAGACGTTGGTAATCAATGTTGGTCCTGATGCAGGAGCTCAGCTGGGAACGGTGGTGTGTCTTCCTCTGTCAGGACAGATCTGCTTCTATCTGGGCTGGCCTTACGTCTTCTACATCACAGGTGAGACACGTCACTGATCAGTGATCACGTCACGTGACGACACGTACGTGTGTGTGTGTGCGTGTGTGTGTGTGTGTGTGTGTGTGTGTAGGTGTTCTGGGCCTGCTGTGGTTCATCCTTTGGTCTGCGCTCATCTTCAGTAGTCCTGACACTCATCCTCGAATCTCAGCGCAGGAACGACTTTACATTTCCAACTCGCTGAAGAACGAAGTGAGCCACGTCACTCCTCAGTTCTATTCATAGCTGATTGTTCCAAAAAAAATACAGATGAACATAAAAACAACATTAAAATACAGAAAAATAACTCCTGAAACACAAATCTACCAAAAAAAACACACAACTTGATTCTAAAAATATATGAAATAAGTGAAAAATAGACAAAACCACAAAAAATATATATAAACAAACAGAAAATAATTTGAAAACAAGAAGAAAAGTACACTTAATTACATAACCTCGCTCTAAAAATACACAAAATACCAACAAAAATACAAAAAATGACAGAAAAATACCAAAAATTACAACAAAAAACAAATAACTACAAAAATACCACATAAAACAATGACAAAACACAAAGCCTTTGATGTTTCCTGTGGTAATGCTCTGATTGGTCATTATTCTAAATGCTGACAAGAATGTTGATCATGTGACCCTCAGATCAGATACAGTCACGTTTTTTCTGCTCTATTGTCTTCCTGTCTGTCTGTGTGTGTGTGTGTGTGTGTGTGTCTGTACTGGTTTCCAGTTGTCTCCCACTGCAAAACAGATCCCTTGGTGTTCCATAGTGAAGTCAGTTCCTCTCTGGGCCATCGTGGTCGCTCACTTCTCCTACAACTGGACCTTCTACTCACTCCTCACTCTGCTGCCCACATACATGAACGTCATCCTGGGATTCAGCATCCAGAAGGTGAACAGATCCAAAACTATTGTTTTTATCAGGTAAGGGAAAAACAAACTCAGATGTTTTCCAGTTTACCAGTCCCACATGTTTGGTTAGCTTAGCATGTAGCACCCAGTCCCACATGTTTGGTTAGCTTAGCACGTAGCAACCAGTCCCACATGTTTGGTTAGCTTAGCACATAGCAACCAGTCCCACATGTTTGGTTAGCTTAGCATGTAGCAACCAGTCCCACATATTTGGTTGGCTTAGCACGTAGCAACCAGTCCCACATGTTTGGTTAGCTTAGCACGTAGCAACCAGTCCCACGTGTTTGGTTAGCTTAGCACGTAGCAACCAGTCCCACATGTTTGGTTAGTTTAACACCTAGCTACCCGTCCCACATGTTTGGTTAGCTTAGCACGTAGCAACCAGTCCACCATGTTTGGGTTAGCTTAGCACGTAGCAACCAGTCCCACATGTTTGGTTAGCTTAACACCTAGCTACCCGTCCCACATGTTTGGTTAGCTTAGCACGTAGCAACCAGTCCACCATGTTTGGGTTAGCTTAGCACGTAGCAACCAGTCCCACATGTTTGGTTAGCTTAACACCAACCTACCCGTCCCACATGTTTGGTTAGCTTAGCACGTAGCAACCAGTCCCACATGTTTGGTTAGCTTAACACCTAGCTACCCGTCCCACATGTTTGGTTAGCTTAGCACGTAGCAACCAGTCCACCATGTTTGGCTTAGCTTAGCACGTAGCAACCAGTGCCACATGTTTGGTGAGCTTAACACCTAGCTACCCACCCCACATGTTTTTTTTAGCTTAGCACATAGCAACCAGTCCCACATGTTTGGTTAGCTTAGCACGTAGCAACAAGTCTTACATGTTCGGGTTAGCTTAGTATGTAGGTACCAGTCCCACATGTTTGGTTAACTTAACACCTAGCAACTGCACCCACATTTTTGGGTTAGCTTAGCGCGTAGCACCCAGTTTTGAGTTAAAGAATGTTTCTCTCCCATAGTGGACCTGTTGTGGTGAGTCAGATGTTGATGGTGTGATGTTTCTCCACAGAATGGGATTCTGTCAGCGCTGCCGTACATGGGCTGTGCGGTGACGGCCGTGCTGAGCGGACAGGTCGTCGACTACCTGAGAGAGAGCTGCCTGTACCGCACCGTGGTCGTCAGGAAGTGTGCCACGCTCATGGGTACGAGCGTCCCCACTGAGCCCCCTTCCCCCTACATTGAGAAGCCTGGTCACCTCTGTGTGTTCTCTCTGCAGGAATGATTGGGCCGGCCGTGTTTCTGGTTGCCACGGGTTACACGGGATGTAACTACATCATGGCCGTCGCCTTCCTCACCATTTCTACCACGCTTGGTGGGATTTCAATGGCTGGGTTCAGCATCAACCACCTGGACATCGCACCTTCGTAAAAACCCAGAACCTTTTTTTAATCCTCATTTAAACTAAAACTCGTACACAAGGTTACAACTTCTGCTGTGATAGCAGAATTAGCAGTTAGGTCAAAGGGTAGGGGCCAGATGAAGAGGGATCCCCAAACTCCCTGTTCAGGAGGTTGGGCTGGAGATAACAACCCTATACCGTAAAAAGTAGATACAGAATCATTAACTGCGTTTCCACTACAGATTTTCGCAAAATAAAAGCAATATTTCTAAATGTCGACATAATTGCGCTTTGAAGGCGATTCCATTGAAGGCTGTCTTTGGCAGGAGCCTCGTAACTCCCGACTTCTCTGCAGGAAAATGAACACTCCAAACCTCCTTATAGCACTCCCTATTCCTTTGATGTTTCACGTCTAATGTCGCACTAATAATCTTTAAATCTAATGCTAAGAAATGTCCCAGTCTCCTCTTCTGTTTACACGTACCACGTCATGTTTACTCTGAGAAAAGTAATCATGGGACCAGGTGCGTCATGGGATGTGGAAATACGCACCCTTCAGGTCGACGGTTGTGAGCCAATCGTTCTGACACACCATGCGTAACAGGGAGGCATGCGCAACCATCCTGAACCTGTATTTCCTGAGATATCTGTTGAGAGCATGTATATCAAGGATAGGGCGAATCTTCTTCTTCTTAGCCTAGATGAAGTGTGCGGTTGCAGCCGGGGCCGTGGGTTTTCTGGACCATTCTTTTTTTGCCTTGCCGTGCCTCTGGATGGAGGCTAGTGCTGAGTAGAAGATTCCCTCCGGGACCACTGACGTTTAGCACCGTGGTCATGAGCGCCAAAGTCTTGTAAGCACGCTCCTACAGGGCAGAGCACAGGTGGTCAGACTTTTCTGGCAAACTTGGTCTCCGGTCAGCGACGACAGTAACCCGACAGAGCAGGTGTGCAGCCACCAGCGGCTCCACTGCAGGCATGGAGAGTAGTGCTAGCAACAGAAGAAGTGGTTGATGAAGAGAACGCCCATCATACAGAGGGGGGGCGGTTACTTAAGTTGTCAAACTGCCCAAGTTCTTACTAGTTGGGAACCAGTCAGATCTAGGATCAGTTTTCAATCAAGCAGAACAACATTAAAGTTACCATGACACAGTGTTACACTCCTACCAACGATGTTCTATTGAATACTACAGGAACAATCTAAGGACATTACCATCATTATGGGTGACTTCAACGCTGAGATAGGATCTGACAATACCGGTCATCAGAAACCATGGTCTTGGCGAAATGAATGAAAACGGAGAGTAGTTTGCTCTGCTTTGTCCATTCAACCAACTTATCAGAGTTAGTATTTTTCCACACAAGGACATACACAAAGCTACTTAGGTATCACCTGACCATCTAACAGAGAACCACATGATCACTTTTCGACCAGCAAGAAATTCCAGAGAACATTGCAAGACGTTTAGGTTGAAAGGGATGCCGATGTAGCATTGGATCACCATCTCGACATAGCAACCTTCAAATTATGACTAAAACGTCATAGTCGACCTGGATCTAGGACGTGATGCATTGTAAACCTGCTCAGGGAAGCAAGACTAAAGATCAGTTCCAGATAAGCTTATCAAATTTCACCAGTGCTTAATTTGTTAATCACCAGGTCCCGGAACACAGGCTGCGTGTTGTTCCGGCAGTAAGAGAAAAATGTCACGGAATACATGTTTTTAAAGCGTCATTTGCTAACTCAATGGGCCAATATTATCACATGACCACAACAACTAATTAACCTAAATGATTAATGAAAGAATGATAAATCAACGTTAAAGAAGCACGGACAATCACTCGTTATGGAGCGCATCTGTCTCTCTGAGTGACAGGTGTCATGTTTCAGCACCAAAGACAGTGTTAAATTACCACTAATTTAGCCACTTTTATCACAAAGGTCACCAAACTTTCAGAATACAAAAAGCCAAAAATACTAAATATTTACAAACTTTTAATACCGAAAGCGACTGAAACGACAAGATTACATTCAAAATCAATGTAAGTGACACAATCTCAAGCGACGCACGTGATTTGATAGTTGAAAATTTTGAACTCCTCAAGCAGCAGCCCCTCCCTCGCAACATAAGTGCTGTAAACATGTGACTGTAGAAGAAGTGATCAGCCCTCTCGATGCAGCAGCCCTCCCAGCGCTGTTTTTACATTTAATTTTGTGTTTAAAAAGGGATTTCAACTCAATAACAGCCACAGCTGTCCAAATATAATACTTAAAAAAATATTCAAAACACCTAAAAGTAAATGAGGGGCTGGATCCAGTCAAATAAGTTTGGTCAAAATTTGGGAGGTTATCAAATTAAGCTCTGTGTATGTACAGTAAGCAAAGGGTGTAACAGATATAGAGACTGGGTAGAAAAGAGCAAAGAAGGTTAGGATCGAAGCATTTGAGGAAACTATTGGTGTGTGTGTGTGTGTGTGTGTGCTTGCGTGTGTGTGTGTGTGTGTGTGTGTGTGTGTGTGTGTGTGTGTGCGTGTGTGTGTGCAGATATGCAGGAATACTGCAGGGAATCACCAACTCTTTTGCGACCATTCCTGGTATGGTGGGACCAGTGATTGCCAGAGCTCTCACCCAACACGTAAGACACACAAATGTCATGTGGGCGTGGCTTGTATTATTATTGTGTGCGCACGCGGGGTGAGTGAACGACTTGATCCGACCACACAGTCATCAAAGCACTGAAAACTCCTGGAATGGTTTGGATGATTCCCCCCCGTCTGTCCCCTGTCATTAGGATACACTGAGACCACAGGGTGTTATGGTTTGACTGGTCATCCTGTTATCTTGTGACTTGATTCAGCTACACAGTATAAATAAAGGTCCAGTCACTAAATTACACAATGACCAGTCAAACTATAACACCCCAGTTCAGCATGTTCCTCCAACAGTCACAGGAGGAGGACGAGGACACGTGGGAAGCGTTTTAAGGAAGGTTCTGGTGCTTTGATGATGTTCTCAAAGAAAAAGTGAGTGTGACCTTGAGCGAGTGTTCTGATTGGCTGCTGCTCTTGCTACTTCCTGTGTGTAGAACACCATCGGTGAATGGCGGACGGTGTTCTACATCGCTGCAGCCATCAACCTGCTGGGCTCCATGGTGTTCACCGTGTTTGGACAGGGGACGGTGCAGCCCTGGGCCGTCCTAGCCCCGCCCCCCCATGAAGACTCAGCCAGTCAGTGAGCGTCGCTCTGACTGTAACGAACACAGGAAATCATAGACTTTTATTTGTAATACTAACTTAGTAACTCAAATGAAAACAATCCATAAAAATGGTAAAATAATACATTTGTACTTTTTGCTGTTTTTTTGATCATCACTTCATAAAAATTAAATATTTTTTCCTGTCATGTCCTGTATTTGCTATCATTTGTGTATATTTGTGATGGCAGCAAGAATAAAAGAGTTTGTATATCTATTTGTCTTCCTGCCTGGAGCGAGAGATAGCGCCACCCAGAGGGCATCAGGGTGAACCTCTCCTTAAGAACATGATATGGATGATGACCAATGATGTTCTTTGCTTTTTGGAGCAACTGCCTGCTCCATAGAGAGTGCTGATCAGGAATCTGTTTTTACAATGTTGGACAGACTATTTTTGTCTTTCACTGACAATTCATAAAACCAACACATGAATGAAAAGGTTGAACTACTCTGAATAAAAGAATGATAAAAAAGCATAAAATAGGTTTAGATACATTAAAAAGGATTACATTAAAGGCACTGTTGGCCCTTTCTTTGCAATAGCCTCTGTGTTTTCTTCAAATTTCAGTTTGGAGTCAAATATTGTGCCCAGGTATTTGTAGGTGTAGGTACCATTTCCACCTTTTCACCATCAATGACGCTGGCTTCATGCTTTGTGGGCTTTTCCTGAAGTTGATGATCATTTCTTTAGTTTCTGTTACATTCAGGTCCAAATAATTGTCACCACACCATGTGACAAAGTCAGACAGGGCACTACCATGGCCTGCTGCAGGGCCCTGTAAGCAGAACACTGTCGTCTGAGAACTTAATCAGATATCTGCCCTCCTGGTTGGCTCTGCACCAGTCCGTATACATAACGTACAGCAGAGGTGAGAGGACACAGCCCTGGGGTGCACCAGTACTGGAGGGACACAATCTGATAATGAGCTGTGTCAGTTTAAAATGTGAAGTACAGCAGTCAGTGACGTTTGAACAGGCTGACAGAAGGAGGAGCAGATGTGTTCTACTTTGGTTGAGAAAAAAAGATATGAACTCATGACATTGTTCGTCAGTGTTGTTAGTGAGTGCAACAGCCTGGGATTGAAGAAGCTAATTATGTATGGTTTGTAATAATTAGTGTAGTTATTACATAACATTAATTTATCTTGGCAAATAACCACGAAGAACAAGAATTTAACTTATTTTAAATTATATCTGTGCATTTAGACAAAACGATTTTTCATGAATTACTTTTTATATAATTGAATCCAATCAAATGTAACAACACAATAAAAAAATGTATATATAAAATCTAAATTATTCTAAGAACAAAATAGTTTTATCATTTCAATCTCGTTTGCTGTTTGTGTGATTATTTTTACTCTAATTAAATATCAATAATTCAATTAAAAAACAAAGCACATTTTCATATCTTAAACACATGAGATTTATTAAGTTAAATTATATTAGTTTACCATGTGGAAAAGGCGAGCACGCAGATATTTGTGTATTTTATAACATTTTCATTTCCAGAAGTGCCAGCCTGTGTGTCCTTGAGCAAGGCACTGCCTGTGTCTGTGTGTGTGAAATCAGGATGTGCAGTAATCTGCTTCGGACACAAACAAACCCTGAGCGGTGAACAGAGAACACTTTGATCCCTCGGATAAAAAGCAGGAAATCTGCTTTGATCCGCTGTGACGTTAAATATCAGAGTTTAAAACCCACAGAGGTTCAGAGCTGAAGTCAGAGGTCTGCAGACATCAACAGGTACGTCTACACACACTCACTGACATGATGTTAGTACGGACAGAACAAGATATGATAAGATTTAAGTTATGATATGATAAGGTAGGATAAGTTAAGTTAAACAAGATAAAATGAAAAAAACAAGTTAGAATATAAGTTATGTTTAGAAAGGTTAAGATTTAAGACAAGATAGATCGACAAGATCTGATAAGATGATGAGACATTAAATGCAACATTTACGATATATTAAGATATGATGAGTTAAGTTAAGGTAAGTGTCACAGATAAGTTAAGATAAAATAAAAAAGAAATATAAAAGTTAAGTTATGTTAAGATAGATTAAGACAATATAGGTTAAAGGCACACTGTGCCTAAAGAGTTCTTTTAAATGGTTCCTCAGGCCAATATGTAAGTTTGGAGGAGACGGATTGTCTTTAGCAAGGTCATGTGACCTGGAGAATGTTTCACTTTACAGCAGTCATGTGACCTACAAATGAAATAATCTATAAATCCTCTCTCACATGTTTTTTGTCATGTTTTACAGAACGATGACTCAGCGTTACAGAGCAAAGCTTCCTTTGATCTTTTCTTTGTTTGTTGGACTTTATTTGTTCATCACAGCAGGTGAGACGACTCAGAACAATCACTATATATCTATCTATCATCTGTGAATATCAGGTATATACACACACATTCACTAAAGTAGGATCAATATTGAGTCACGATATATCATTAATTTTTTGTGCATGTGTGGTCATTGTTAATAAATAAATACTGACTTTGATAAGTATTATTTTTGTAATTATGACTCATATAATGTTTGTAAAAGTTTTTGATTCAACATTAGTTTTTGGAAAAGGAAAATAAGGAAATCACAATCACAATAATCAATAATATTGAACACTTGTAGAATCACAATAAATCCCACTGTATGCATGAATCTACGGAAGCAGATTAGGGACAATTTAGATGGAGAAAGTAATTTTGGCCAAATCAAGATAAAGTCGAAATGTAGAGAATAAAATTGAAAAAATGAGATTAAAGTCAAAATTCTGAGAATAAACTCAAAATATAATATTGTGATAAAAGTAAAAAGTTTGTAATTAAAGTCAAATCTACGGAAGCTGACGAGGGCTTTCATTACATTGTTGTATTTTGAGTTTGTTTTCAATAATTTCGACTTTAATATATATATTTTTTACTTTAATCTTGATATTATATTTCAACTTTATTCTCCAAAAATTTCAACTTTAATCTTGACATTTTGACTTAATTCTCAAAATTTTTACTTTAATCTCAATGTTATGTTTTTACTTTATTCTCGACTTCATTTTTGATTTGCCCAAAATTGCCAAAGTTCTTCCATCAAAATTGTCCCTAATCCTCTTCCGTATGAATCAGCACTAAGCATGGTGATCAAATATAAAGCATATCGTCCCAGCCCTAACATGTTCTGTACTTACACTGGCTCCGCCCACCTCAGCAGCAGCCTATCAGCTGCCAGCGTGTCATCGCGTGAACCAGACGGTTTATCTGGAGAAGGACGGCTGTCCTCGGTGTCACCCCGTGGAGACGTCCATCTGCAGTGGACACTGCGTCACTAAGGTCAGTCTGTGACAAACAACGTGTTAGCGCAAGGTTTTTCAAATTCAAATAAAGTCTCCTGATTTTAAAAAATGACTGATTAAAATCTTAAACAACTGTATTTAAATATAAATCTAGTTTAAAAAAAACAATAACAACTGTAATCTCAAACAACTGTATTTTACACTTTCATTTCTAATATAAATATAATTAAAAATACAGTATAAAAATAAAATAATAAAATTGTTAAATAAATAATTATAAAAATTAAAATTTAATTTTTTAATTAAAAAATTACTTTTCAAATTAAAACACCACAAACAATCTCAAAACTATTGTATTCTATACTTTCACTTCCTCAAATAAATAAATATATGTATATATATATATATATATATATATATATATATATATATATATATATATATATATATATATATATATAAAATAAAATAATAAAAAGCAATAGGGAGCACTGCTCCCCTTGTGGTCAAAAGTTTTCATTACAGTTTTCCCAAATTCATTCGAAAAAATACAATTCTTAATATAATATAATGTACATAATATACAAATATTTTAAGTTCCATAAAACACAGAGATTGTTCAAAATATATAAATCAACTTCTTAAATACCACATTTTCACTTTAATTAGAGATGATAAGGAAGGCTAGCAGGCACTTAAAATGGTCTGAAATGTTTAAAGTCTGTGTAAAGCAAATTCAGCCAACTCAACCCTGCTGCTGAAGCACACCAATTCGGCCCTTAGCCAAGGCAAATTTATTTGTATAGCGCATTTCATACACAAGGCAACTCAATGTGTTTTAGATGATAAAACATTCAACAGCTTAAAATCAATAAGAACATTTAATATCATCAGTAAAATCAATTAAAATCATCAACAAACACATTACATCAACAACATGACCAAAAACAAACCACATATTCAGAGTCAGGGGAATAAAACGTGTCGGCTGGAGCCACATTTTCTATGAAATGAGCACTTTTTTTGCACCGCGATTGAGTTTTTCACCTCTAGCAGGTGCAGTTGTGACTCTACCCAGGAGCGATGCACATATTCAGACTCTACGGAGCAGACCTTTCTAATAGGGATGGGCGATATGGACTAAAAAAATTATCCCGATAATTTCTGGTATTTATTTAAATAAAACAATACACAATATACAGTGTAAGCAGCTTCCTTACAAACATAAATAAATGTTAATACATCAGCATTAGACACATTAAAAAAAGTCTACAATAACTGCTGATTCAAAGAGTTCATGAGCTGATATTTTATGGAATATATTAGTGCATATGGATCACTAGTGTTATTGTATTTAATATATTTATTTCCTCACTTAAAAAGAAATTATTTTCTAAAAAATAAAAAAACACAAATAACTTCAGTGTTTTTACTGCTGATGAATCTTGTTTCATTTATTTTATGAGTTACATAAAGTTATGGTTAATAAATAACTCTGATTTCCTATTATTGATGCTAACATTTATTTCACACAACGTGTGACATGTTTAGTTTTTATTCTTTCATACAAGTGTTAAATCTGACCATAAACTAATCTATGGTTCTCTGTGGTTTATGACAGTAAGACACGTACTTTTTACTTTATTATTTATATGGAATGGTTAGCATTAGCTCTTAGCCCAGTCTGTGTGTCGGTGTGTTAGCTTAGCATAGTTAGCTTTAGTTGAGTTTGCAGTTCATAATCGTTTGCTACAGGTTCATCTCTGTCCCCGTGTTTGTGGATCTGATGGAGGAACTAGGGTTGGTTGACTTTGTTGATGTTTATCTGGTTTTAACCAAGTAGTGGTTCATGATGTATCGCTGCTCGGCAGCTTCAGGTAGCTGAGACAAACACCGCCGTCTGTGGGTGTGTGAGGGTTGAGGGGCGGAAGCGACGGTGGTGTACACCGCTGCCACGGAGGCTTCGCTGCGAAGCTTCCGTAAACAACGTTCTGCTCCAGAGAATAAGTTGACAACAAACAGGGGCAGTTTTGGTCCATGGAACAAGGTTTTGGGGCATTCTTGGCTAAATTGAGGGACAAATGGCCCGTGACCCTCGTTAATTTCCAACCAGGGGAATTTATCGTTGACATCGTGGGATGACAAATTCTTACCGGTGAGAATATTTTTGACGATAAATCATAAATGATAAAATATCGTACATTCCTACTTTCTACAGACACCTTGTTTGGATTGATTCGAGCACTTTTGGAAAACCAATGGGAGAAGCACTATTGACGCTGGAGCCGCTTTCACACTGCTCTCTCGGTCTCTCCCATAGACACAGTACACCATGCGTGGGCGTGGTTCCAGTGCCTTTAACTGACACGCCCCCAGAATTTCAGAGCAGAGAGAAGTGCTTGTTTTCCATGATTTTGAGAACTAATTTTATATACTTAACAATTTTTTTTCATCTTTCAAATTTGGCTCAGTGGTCAATGGCACGTGTTTCTGTGGTGTGACAAACTTATAACACACATTTATTTCTGATTTACACGGATTTTAAGTTTCAACATGAACTACTTCATTTCAATCCGTGTACACTTCGTTCTTTGGTTATTTAAAACCAAATCAAAATAACAAATAAACAGTGTGGGTATTTTGTTTTACTGATTTGAAACCAAAACAAAAATACAGAAATATAAGAAGATAAGCAGCGTTTTTTCTGTTTTAAAATTAAATCTTGTTCTGTTTGTGAGATATTTGGATATTTACGGGGAACTAGGACGAGAGCTCCATGTTTTAATCTAACCACACAGAGGGGACACACAGGGGGGCGGACTTTTACTCTGCTGTGCTTGATAAAATGATCTTGTATTATGTTGTCCACCTCACACTGATGGCAGAGGTGTAATTTATGTGTTGATGATGTTTCATTAAAGAGTTATTGATGCTGGAACTCTGAATCTGTGAACATCTGCCAACTTTACTGAACAGTGTTACGGTCCAAATAGTATCCAGATAATCTGGTGACTGACTATCAACTGTGAGGCTGGTGTGAGGAACAATAGATGTTTGAACTTTTTTGACACTTTGGCAGAAACTATTACAGCTTTTTTTAAGGGCAGTAAAAAAAAATATATTTTGTGCACGTTATAATACCGCTAGCCACTAACAGCAGTCGTCAACACAGACAGTTGATCACAAGAAACTAAGAGCACCAGTAGATTCATTACACCACCCCTGGATCCTTTAATCACATACCATGTGCATGTTTTACGTAATATTCATTGTTTTATTTTGATTTATTAATGTATTGATATCATTTCTATTCACCATTAGTAATGTGACTTGTTATGCGTTGCTCCATTTTTTTTTATTTTGATTTGGTTTTAAAAGAAAATAACAAAAAACTAACAGTACACGGGTTCCATTTCTATTCATCAATTGTTTAATTTTTGACATTTCACAGAAAATCCCCATGTTGCTATTTTTCTAGTTACAAATAAATAACTTTTAACTAATCGTAAAACATGTAAAATTTGTAAAATTCACCCTGTGTTGTTCAACAACACTGGTGCAGTGCCTGTAGGAAGCATGTGTTTCTGTAGAAAAGTGCTAAGTAGCTTTTTCATGAATGGTTTACATGGGAGCTTTAATTCCTCTTTAATTCAGAATTAAAGTTAAATCCTTTTTAAACTGACCTTGTAAACTCTCACACAGCTTAATAGATATACAGTATATTTAACTACAATATAAAAAATACATTTAAAAACATTTGCCCCCACAGGACCCCATCATCATCAACAACCACGTAAAGACCCTCATCAACCCCTTCAAGGCCCTGAGGGCCCCTAGGCATGCGTACCAGAACGTGTGCACGTACGAGGACTTCTACTACCAGACGGTGCAGATCCCTGGGTGTCCCTATGGAGTGGACCCCTCCGTCACCTTCCCCGTGGCCCTGAGCTGTCACTGCAGCGTCTGCACCATGGACAGCTCCGACTGCAGCATGTGGGGCCCCCAGCCTGAGCTGTGCACCAACGACCTGCCCTTCTACTACTACTGATGTTATATATATATATATATATATATTATAATCAATAAATACTGCCCTTCTACTACTACTGATGTTATATATATATATATATATATATTATAATCAATAAATACTGCCCTTCTACTACTACTGATGTTTTATATATATTATAATCAATAAATACTGCCCTTCTACTACTACTGATGTTTTATATAGATATATATATATTATAATCAATAAATACTGCCCTTCTACTACTACTGATGTTATATATATATATATACCTGTATATATTATAATCAATAAATACTGCCCTTCTACCACTACTGACGTTTTATATATATATATATATATATATATATATATATATATATATATATATATTATAATCAATAAATACTGCCCTTCTACTACTACTGATGTTATATATAGATATATATTACACACACACACACACACACACACACACACACCACACACCACACACACACACACACACACACACACACACACACACAACACACACAAACACACACCACACACAGTGATCTCAGACACTATAACTCTACCTTGGATGGGCACCTCAGGCAAATTGATGTAATATGAATAATAATAATATTGATATTATTATCACTCCTTGTCTACCTCCTACAGTCAGATGGTATAACATAAAAACTATGAGGATGGAGTTGTTTTTTTACAGTTTGTTTGACTTTGAAAGTGATAAAAAGTGTTAAACCCTAAAACTAAACACTCCTCAGCTCCACCTTTGGTTGGTTCTGTACAACGTGTTTCTAAAGATTTGTAAAGACCAGATAAGATAAGATAAATAATAAATACAAATCAGGCTCAGATGCTGTTTGACTAAGGGTGTTGGATTAAATCCCCGTCATGTTTGGACCAGGATGTGTTCAGTCCATCCTGGTCAGTGCTCCAGTATAAAACAACTGGGCTCCACTCACCTACATATCACCTCAACAGGCTAACAGCTAACAGCTAACAGGCTAACAGCTAACAGGCTAACAGCTAACAGGCTAACAGCTAACAGGCTAACAGCTAACAGGCTAACAGCTCACAGGCTAACAGCTAACAGGCTAACAGGTAGGTCTATGCTAAGTCCAAGACTTTTATTTTCACAAACAAATATGTGATTGTATCTGATCCGAGGGTCACATGATCAGCGTTTAGAATAATGACCAATCAGAACATTGACACAGGAAACAACAAAGGCTTTCTGTGTGTTGTTATTTTCATCATTTTGTGCATTTGTCTTTTTGTATATTTTATTATGAGTTTTTTGTGTTCTGTGTTTTTCATATTTTAATTTTCTGTCATTCTGTTTGTATACTTTGTTCCATATGTTACTAATCATTTTGTGTGTTTATGGTGTCATTTTTTTTTGTCTTTATCTAAGGTTTTGTTGTTTTGTCAGTTTTTAGTTATTGTACGTGTTTTTGTTGAAATTTTGTGTATTTTTCTGTATTTATGTTATCTGTGTGCGTTTTGGATGTTTTCTGTATTTTACTGTTATTTTGTGTAATTTTGTTGGACAGTTTCTGTGTCTTTGGAGCTTTTCTATAATGTGTTTTAGTTTTTTGTGTCTTCGTTGTCATTTTCTTTCTTAAGTGGTTGTGGTGTCAGTCTTTGTTGTCATTTTGTGTATTTTAGGAATTTTTGGTGTGTTTTGTGTACTTTGTGCATTTTGCTGTCAATTTGTGTGTTTTGAGAGATATCTTGTGTAGAATGTTTGGATTTATATTCCTTCCAACTTATTGAAATACAGATGTTGGGGATTTGTTTTGGGGGCTGCAAAAAATTAGATAGAGGGCCACATGTGGCCCCCGGGCCACCATTTGCCAATGTCTGGTTTACAAAATAATGAAATGAAGTGAAATGTGAGTAAAACTATGTTTGCAGGATGTTGGGGGTTGTGTGGGTGATCGGCCTCGCCCTGTTCGGACACATGTGTGGCTCTCTGGGTAAGAACGACACCAAACACCAACATTACAAAAATAACACAAAAACACTTTCACATGATGTACTGTAAGAGGGCTTTTATTTTGGCAGGCAAAAGAGGAAGTTAAGAGCCACAGGGTTTGGGGTTTGTACCTCTTGTGCTGTTGCTGACTCAGCTTCCTGTTGTGTTTAGGTGCTAACATCGCTCTGGGAGGAAAAGTGTCCCAGTCGTCCCAGTACGGAGGTGCTGGCCCTCAGAAGGCCGTGGACGGGAATCGTGCCAACAACTGGAGGGACAAATCATGTGCCCACACCAGGAAGAACAGGGACCCCTGGTGGAGGCTGGATCTGGAGCAGGCCTACAGCATCAGTACGGTCACCATCACCAACAGACGGGACTGCTGCCCTGAGAGGCTCAACGGAGCAGAGATCCGTGTCGGAAACTCCCTCGATAGCAACGGAAACTCTAATCCCAGGTAACAGAGACTTCTTTGGGATTAGTTTATGTAAAGGTCACTACTTTTTATGCTGGACTCACTTTGTTCTTCTTCTTCTTCTTCTTGTGTACACTAGTTCAAATCACTACTCCTCTGTTATTCGTGAACGGATCAGGCTGAAATGTAGTAGCTATAATCTATGGATGTGTACGCATCGACGCTCAGAGCCTGATGTTTGATTTGGGGCCCAGGGAAAACTCGTTCATTTGCGAGTTAAATATTACGACGGTTGGTGGAACCGAATCATTGGCACATAAATGGGGCCCATTGCCCTGTATGTGTCATGGGGGCCCCATTTTTCAGATGACTACTCCTCTGTTGAATCAGGCTGTAATCTGACAGATATTCTATGAGCGGATGTCTAGAGCCTCTCTGAGACATTCTGTTACTCGGTTGGAGTTATTTGACTGAGTTCTCGGGAATGTGGTACGTGCTATTCGGCGTGGAGACGTTCTGCTGTCTCGGCCGTAGTTCATCAGAACTTGTTACATTTAAACCTGAGGAAGCGACTTACAGGATAAATCGATCTGTGCATGTTTCAGACGGCCTGCAGCACCATCTAGTGGCCTAAACATGTGAATTACTCTGTGTTTGTCCACTCTGGTTTCTACTTGGTAAAATAGATCTGACGGACAGTTTAGCATAGCAAGCTAGCAGCAGCTTGATACAGTAAACAATGAGCATCAAAAGCAGTAAATAGGCTGACACGCAGACGTGGAGCGGTGAGGAGGAGCAGGCTGCTGTGGGAAACTTCTGTGAATACCACTTTCATTTTCACAAAGTGACTCATCGTTAGGTCGCTACGCCGTATAAGTCGACTCCTTGAGTTTTTAATGACGTGCCACTAGAGAGTGGGGACATGCCCAGTTTATACTAAAACATCTCCAGAAGAAACAATCTACTGGTCATCTTAAAGATTTAAATCCTTGTTTAATCAGAAAAAAGGGTAAAAAGGGACAAAAAATGGTGGAAAAGGTGGTGAAATGGGTTCAAAGTGACAATATTATAATAATTAGTTTAAACTGGCAAATAATGGACATTGTGAATGTGGTTAAATTGGCAAAAATAATCATGAAATATGGTGAAAAGAGGTTAAAAGTGACAATAATGGGGCAACATATGTGACATTAGGTGGAAATGGGTTTATAAGTGCTGAACATGTCTGGAAAGTGGAAAAATGTGTAGAAAAGATATTGAAATGTGATGTAGAAGCATCAGATATGGGAGTAAAATACATTAAAAGGAGCAAAAATATGACAAGAAAAAGTGATGAAAATAGGTTAAAATATGGTTTGATGTCATTGCAGAAAAAGGGTAAAAATAAGTAAAAACAGGCTGAAATTGTCAAAAAATATTCTGTTTCTTGAAGGTATCTGGCGACCCCCTCCCAGTGTCTCGCGACTTGAAATGAGGTGCTGACCCCAATGTTGAGAACCCCTGCTTTAAATGAAAAAAGTAGCGACTCTCCCGTGGTCATAACAGTAGCGTGTTCTCTCTGATGTTCCAGATGTGCAGTGGTTTCCTCCATCCCAGCAGGAAAATCCCAAAGCTTCACCTGTAATGGAATGAAAGGTCGCTACGTCAACGTGGGTGATTCCTGGGAGGGCGGAGTACCTGACGCTGTGTGAGGTAGAGGTGTTTGGAACGCTAGCAGACCAAGACGACGACGACGAGGTTAAATGTGAAGGAATGTGAGACAGAAACGTCATCGCACGCACTTCTGTGATTGGACGTTTCACTGGGGATTTAATGAGAATTCAATCAGTCAATCAATCAATCCTTCACTCAAATAAAAGCTCCAATAAAAAAGACAGTTACCTTTTTATTCATAACACCATGTCACACCAAAATCCTCTCACACACACACACACACACACACACACACACACACACACACACACACACACACACACACACACACACACACACACACACACAAGATAATCAGTGAGAACCTGCAACTCGCACAAACTCCACCAGGTTTGTTTGATAGGTGTATCACTTCAAATGGCGATCAGCACAGTTAGTGACCTGTCATGTCATGCTGCGTTTACCTTAGCATGAATCTAGTGTAACAGAGTTAAAAATGTATAATTTCACTTGCCATCAATATGCACACATTGCATTGAATCAAGTTTATCCCAGCGTCATTGAATGCCTCACCCCTGTGAAGCAGCTGTAGTTCTGACCACATTGTCCTGGTGAGTAACACAGGCCTTGAGCTCTGGTATTATTTTTTATTATTGACTTTAAACTTATGATTAACAGGTGATTTTTGTTGATTTTTATATTTTCAGTGTGTGTGTGTGTGTGTGTGTGTGTGTGTGTGTGTGTGTGCGTGTGCGTGTGCGTGTGCGTGTGCGTGTGTGTGCGTGTGCGTGTGTGTGTGTGTGTGTGTGTGTGCGTGTGTGTGTGTGTGTGTGTGTGTGCGTGTGTGTGTGTGTGTGTGTGTGCGTGTGCGTGTGTGTGTGTGCAGAAGCAAGGACTGATTCTTTAAAAAAAAAAAAAAAAAATTGACGTGGTCTTGATTAAAAACTTAACACAACGCACAGAGAAGAGTACAGACCGCTACACTAGCATCAGCATAGCAATAGCATTAGGATAAACCTAGCAATAGCAATAACCTATGATAGAATTAATCCAGCATTAGCATTAGCCTAGCATTAGTCTAGCAATAGCAATAACCAAGCATTAGCAGTAAAGTAGCATTAGCGTATCCAATAAACCCTCTGTGAAATAAGGCAGAACATATGATGAAAATCGTTGAAATAATCTAAATAAAGTTTTAAGAAAGTTGAAAAAATGAAAAAAGACTGACAAGGTTGAAAAAGGTTTATACCCATTGGTGTTACAGTTTGACTGGTGATCATGTTATCTGGTGACAGCATTACCAAATGTGGTGTCCCACAGGGATCTGTCCTTGGCCCCCATTTATTCACCTTATACAAGCTCCACCTTAGCCGTGTCATCAACAGACATGGCGTGTCATTCCATTGCTATGCCGATGACACCATCATCATCTCCATCACCAGCCACACTGACAACCTGTCAACGGTTCCAAAACCAAAGCCATGCTGGTCGGCACTCCACATCAGGTTCAAACACCCCCATAACGTCCCGCTCCACAGCAGTGACCAACATCTGGATTCTCACATGATGTTTGACACACACATCAAGCATCTGTGCAAGAAAACCTACCTAAAGGAACTTCTTATCCCCCAGACCTCCTCCTGAAGATCCCGCATGGGGGATCGAGCCTTCTGCTCGACTGTTCCCAGTCTGTGGAACGCTTTCCCTGACCATCTGAGAGCTCCACAAACTGTGGATTCTTTTAAACGCTTTTAAAGACTCACCTTTTTACAAAGGCCTTTTTTATGCCTCATTGTTTTTGGTTTTATACTGTTTTACTAGTTATGTTCATTGTAGGTCTTATGCTTTCTTTGTAGCACTAGATGAAATGTATTATTATTATTATTAATAATAATAAATATAATGATCAGCAGGTAATCTGATACACCAAACACATGGTGAATGTCCCTGTTGACTGCATTTGTTATGAGTCACAAGATAACACGGTCACCAGTTGAAACGTAACACTGAGCATAATTTGTCCAAGTGATGAATTATGATCTAAAGACGCAGGACGAGGTCGATGGTACACGTTAGAAGTGGTTTAGAGGTTTGGTGAGAACACGCCCTTCATTCAGCGCACACATACCCACTCGATGCTGATTGGCCCAGAGGGCGGGACAGGCCGCGCCTACATAAGAGTCTGAGTCCAGCACAGACCTGAACATGGAGGTGTGTCATTGGTTCTGGATCTGGTCCTGAGGCCCGTTTACGGTCCGGGGCTGGACGGCGGGGGCGGGGCCTCCTTGGAGCTGCTGGTGCTGGCGGCCCTGGCGATCCTGGTGAGCGTTGGTTCGTAAGGTGAGGGTAGGTAGACCATGAGGAACACGCCGTCGTCCTGGTCCGAGCCCTCGCTGAGCGGCCGCTGCAGGCCCCGCTTACCATTTTGCAGGCCCCGCCCACTGCGCAGTGATGACAGCAGCTCGGCGCTCTTCTCCGGGTCCTGGAGGTTCTGAAGGTCCTCCAGTGCGATCACGTTGGCCACGCCCAGCTTTCCTCTGAAGCCCCGCCTTCGATGCCACATCAACAGGCTGAAAACGCTGAGCAGGAGGAGGATGGAGGAGATGGTTGCTATGACGATGTAGGCGATGGATGCAGCGTTGGCTGACCTCTGAGCCTGAAACACACACACAGTACACACACCTCACACAGTCTGTTTACTGTAAACAAATAAAAACGAAACAAGTGAAAGTATAAAATGCAATTGTTTAAGATTGTGTAGCGTTTTAATTTGAAAAACAATAATAATTGAAAAAAAATAAAATAAAACTAGGCAAAACCTGTATTTGCAAAACAAAGAGGTATTTGGCAAAAAATAGAAAAAATGACAACTTGTATCTGGATTTGTTTACAAGTTATATAATGTAGGAAAAACAGAAGACTGACCTTGACCTTAAATATGACCTTGAGCAAAGG
Organism: Gouania willdenowi; assembly: GCF_900634775.1. Lineage (NCBI taxonomy): Eukaryota > Metazoa > Chordata > Actinopteri > Blenniiformes > Gobiesocidae > Gouania > Gouania willdenowi. The sequence goes on along the minus strand of NC_041058.1, from coordinate 1,376,272 downwards.
TCAAAGGAAATGTTGTTCAATGGTACCGGTCTGAGCACTGTGTCTTTTGTGGCCAAGTAGGTTGTTCAGCTTTGGTCCAAGTAAATAAAATACTCACTTGAGATGAACTTTTCATAAATGTAAGCATCAAACTTGTACAATAAATATTTGTAGAGATATGAAATATGTAGCTTTTGACACAACCTTGACCTTTTGGCACCAAAAAGGTCAACTGCACATCGTTGACATCGTCCCTATGAGATGACACACACGTCATTAGTGCTGCATTAATAATCTAAGAGGAGTTCTAGGACAAAAGAGTTACAATAGAAAAATAATAAGAACTCCTACGAGAACATTGTGTTTAGCAATTTTCAAATGCTAAATATAATAACATTTTAATCAGTCATTTTTTTTCTATCAATTAAAACATTTCTGGCGACTCCACATGGGGTCACAACCCCAAGGTAGAAAAAGACTGAATTAGACTGATGAGTGTGTGTGCGTGTGTGTGTGTGTGCGTGTGCGTGTGCGTGCGTGCGTGTGTGTGTGTGTACCTCAGTGTTTGTAGATGGCAGAGCTGAAGGTTCTGCTGAGAGGTCCAGAGAGTCTCTACCAGCAGGTCCAAACTTCATCCAGCTGTTCTCCAGCAGAGACCTCATCATGGACCAGGAGCCAGAGAGGGTCCACGGGGGGTCTGAGAGCACAGAGGATGTAAACAAACAGAGCTCACAATGAGAGGAGAGAACGAGCTGATAAAAAGGAGGAGAGAGAGAGGAAAGGAGGGCAGCAGACAGGGGGAGGAGCCAGATGTGGTGATGATGATGATGATGATGTGAAACCAGACTGATCTGTTATCATCTCCACGTCTTATTTAAAGGAACAAAAAACAAACATTTGGTGTAAATCAGGGATACATTTACTTTTCAATTATCCTATCCATGTTCAATTACAATTAAATTACAATTATTTTTTTATTCTCAGAAATTAATTACAACTACTGTATGTTCTCAATAACTAAAGTTAAATTACAATTAATCACAATTACTGAGCCTCAAATAAAAAACCTTCCTCTTGTGTTAGCTTTCTGTTAGCATCTCTCATGCTAACTGGTCATAAATCAGCTGTAAAATACACTAAATACAAATATCTATCATCTAATAGATTTCCTATCTATCAGTTACCCTGTTAGGCTTCATAATAAATTAAAATATAGGTTTTAATATTTTTGGTCTGAGCATTGTTTGTCACTAAACCCTTCGATTACATTTTTTTTTAATGGTAAAATGTGGGAAAGCTGTCAGATTCAGAGACATTTAAAACCTGCAGGACTGCAGTCCTCCAGGACCCAGTGTGTACAGAATGTGTGTTCTGATCAAGAACAAATAATAATAATAATAATAATAAAGAAAAATTCCCACAACGTAGGTGTGGCACTAATCGTAGTGGTTTTGCAGCACACAGATGCTGAGTCATCTTAGAGTTGCTTTTTCATTGACACAAAGCTCAGTGTGACAATAGGTCAGTGTCTCCTCAGGGCAGCGTTTTATCACCATCCATTGACCTATTGTACACAGTAATGCTGCCTCATGATAATAGAAAAGGATGACTCAGCAACAAAAATCAAACCTTGACTCGACATTGCCGGCAACAATACATTAACCATGACTCAGCAACAATAATGAACCATAAGTCAGCAACAATACGTTAACTGTGACTCAGCAACAATACATAAACCAAAAGTCAGCAATAATACAAAAACCATAACTCAGCAACAATACGCTAACTATGACTCAGCAACAATACATAAACAATAACTCAGCAACAATACATAAACCATAAGTCAGCAACAGTATGTTAACTATGACTCAGCAACAATAATGAACCATAAGTCAGCAACAATACATTAACTATGTCTCAGCAACAATACATGAACCATAAGTCAGCAACAGTACGTTCACTATGACTCAGCAACAATAATAAACCTTAAGTCAAAAGTACATCAAATATGACTCAGCAATAATACATAAACCATAAGTCAGCAACAATACATTAACACATAGACCGTGACTCAGCAAAAAAAGTGACACATAACCCAACAATACGTGACCCATGACTCAACAATATGTGAACCATGACTCAGTAGCAATGCACACACCACACAATACCTGAACCATGACACAGCAATAATGTGTTCATTATGACCCAAATATTGAACAAATGTCTATTTTTATTAATTCATTATCAATATTCAGATTTCTTTTTAGATATCAGATGTTTTTGTGGGGACTTTACTGATGTTGACGCTGTAGTTCTTCCGTGACTGGAACATGATGAAGCTTGTCTTTAACAGATGTTAATCCTCTTACTGCCGTCTGTACAACATCTGTCCATCACTGACCAATCAGAGCTCAGGGATCAGCGGCGCTGAAACAACACAGACAGAATCATCCACAGGAATGAGGACAGTTTTATTTAACCTTTAAAATCAGTGTCAGGGTGATTTTAACCAACAGTGATCAACCAATCACTGAAGGATTCAGATCAGGGTCAGCCAATGAGAACGCACAGGCTTTAAGGCTCAGATTTATACACTTTGACAACACACTCATGACTTTATGATAAAACTATGATTTTATACATCAAAATCTTGATTTTTTAAAAATCTAAATGCTAACTTTCTTTCCAAATCCTGATTTTTTTTAATCAAATTCCTCACTTTTACATCAAAATTCAGACTTTATACACTAAAATCTTGATTTTTCTCAATCAAAATCCTGACTTTTATAATTAAATCCTGACTTTTCCATCTCTTTTTCTGAGTGTAATCAGAATCAGCTGAGTCAGCGAAACGCTCAAACACTCTTTATTAAACACACAAAACAAACAATGTTTATACAACAAAAGGTTTGTAAAGTTTGGATAATTGTCTGAGCTTTAGCATCAGCAGCGACAATAACGTGTGGATGAAAACTTCAGTACTTTGAACATGGATTAACTGTGGAAGTAAAGGGGGCGGAGCCATCAGTGTGACATCACAGCGTCCACTGACCCACATTCACTGTAATCTGACCTAAAACATGCTGAGTCAGAATAGAGGTCAGGAATTTTACGACTGCTGCAACAATTTCAGCGAAAAAGAAGAAACGTTGAAGGAACGACTCATCAAATCACAAACTTTTTGAGGAATTTTAAAGGTTTTTTGTCCTCGTTGTAGTTCAGTTTTCATTGGTCAGGATCTCACACAAGGCTTCCCATGATGCACTGGGAGAGTAGACGCCGTCATTGTGTCAAATTGTACAGCAGCTTAGCTAAGGCCTGAGCCTTTCAAAATAAAAGCTCTGTTCTGAGCTTGTTGTTTTCAAAGTAAAGACACAAAGCACACAGGAAGCTGCCGACACATGAGGAGAGAGAGGAACGCTGCACGTCACTGCACACAGAAGCAGAGCAAATGTTCTCCAAAGGTCCTCCATCAACCCATGGTGATGTCGTACAGTCGACCCACACGGCCAAGCCACTCCCTGAGCGCCTGGCGCACCCGTGCATCGGTCACGTGACACGACAGTTGGCTGAGGGAGGGGTAGAGCAACGGCTGCAGCGTCAGGAAGGCGGAGTCAGACAGTAGCAGTACGTGTTTCAGCAGCGTGAGAACCATTGTGGTCCAGGCCTGGGGGCGGAGACATGTGGGACGTCAGAGATGGACTGAGGACGCACGCAACGCAATGTACGCATGCACACACGAACAAACGCACGCACGCCACAAACAAACGCACGCACATGTACATCCATGCACACACACACACACGAACAAACACACGCACAAACACACACACACACACACACGCAAACAAACGCACGCACGCACACACACACACAAACACAGAAACACACACACAAACAAACGCACGCACACGTACATCCATGCACACGCACACACACACACAAACAAACACACATGCAAACGCACACACGCACCTGTATCTGAGCCTCTGAGTCTCTGAGGGAGACGCTGTGTGAGCTGACAGAGGAGAGGGAGGACAGGGAGCGTGGTCGTCTCTCTTGTCTCAGCAGCTCAGGGCCAGCGCTCACAGAGTGTCTCAGTGGGGGCCCCTGCTGGTCCAGGAGCTGCTGGGGCCTCTGTGGGGGCCTCTGTGGCTCCTTGGCGTGCTGCGGCTGCTGCTGCTTCCTGCGTTTATACTCCGTCATCAGTTTACTCAGCGTCCTGTCGGTGGCGATGGTGTACAGTTTGTTCCCGGCGCTCTCCCACCACTCCTTAGTCCTCCCAGGGGGCCCCGAGTCCCCTCGATCGCCCCCAGACCTGAAGTGGTGAGGGAGGCTCCCAGTGCAGCTGCAGGGGGAGGAGCCACAGGGTATCAATCAACACACTGTGTGTGTGTGTGTGTGTGTGTGTGTGTGTGTGTGTGTGTGTGTAGATAATCAGACTCCAACCTGAATCCTGGACTGGGAGTGGGCGTGTCTCCTTCCTCAGAGGGCGTGTCCCTCATTGAAAGCCCACCCACTGAGGTCGGCGTGGAGCTCTCTGATTGGTGGAGAGGCAGGAAGAAGATGTGCTCTCCTCCTCCTACTGCCAGAGTGAACACTTAGCAATTAACTACAGCGACACCTAGTGGTCAATGTACAATCTATAGCAATGGCTCCTTGTTTTAATCAGATATAAAATCAGTTAAAAGTGACAAAAAACAATGGAAAAGATGAATGCGTAAATAAAACACCCGAGTGTGTCAGCACTTTTGTTTTCTTGGTGGTGTCTGTGGACAGAGGGAAGGAGTGAGTGTTAACACCTAAAACAGTTATTTAGGATCAACGTGTCTAAAGTTAAGCCCAGTTTATCCCACAGTCTAAAACACGCCCGGACCCGAAGCCAGGCTAGCAGAAAGAGCAGGGGCCAGGGAGCCCCAGGCCACACCCCCACGGCTGAGCAGGAGAGCTCTTCTTCTCTGCTTTATTGTCTACTTGTTATTTTCACTGAAAAAGCTACTCAATGATCTATAAATCAGGCTGAATGTTTCACTCCAATAGAAAACAATGAGATGTTTACAGGCAGTGGGGCCGTGTGACATCATCAATCATGTGATTTCAAAATGGAGGAACACAGGCTTTAAAACTGTAAATTAGTCCCATTTTTTAAAATGTTAATTATATGAATATCATGCATAATATTATTTTGTTAGACATAGATCTACTAATAAGTACATTTATAAGATTTTAGGCCAGATTTGTATAAACAGTGGAAGATCCTTTAAATTTATGACATTCAAAATCCATTTAAGTGTTTCATGTAAAATCAATGCAAATCGATGTAAAATGAATTAGATTTCGTGTCATTTCTACAGGATTTAATCCATTTAATCAAAGACAAAATGAAAGAGTTGTGGGCGGGGCCTCCTACCTCTGCTGACGGCCTCCTCCGTCATGCTCTCCAGGTCGCGGTGCATCTGGATGTAGCTGTTACACAGGTCCACGCTCAGCTTGTGCAGGCGTTTGAGGAGCCACGCCGAGTCGCTGCCGCCTAGCGGCTGCACGCTGAGCGACGGCACCAGGCCTCGCCATGGGGGGCGCCGCTCCCGGCCGCGAGGGGGGCTCACCTGAGGGGAGAGAAGAAGAGAGTGAGAAGCAAACATTCCCAGAGGCAAAAAGACAGAAACACAAAAGGAAAAAGAAAAGCAATGATCAATGGTAACTCCATGCCTTGTGGGCGGAGCCAAGTGTGGGCAGAGCTATGTGTAGGCGGAGCCAAGTGTGTCACCTGAGCTGTTTCCTCAAAGATGTCCTCGTCCTCGGAGGAAGCAGACCCAGGATGAGACGAGTCAGAGCTTCCTTCCTCCTCCTCGTACAGGATCTTCTTCACCTGAACACACAGATACTTAGCCCCGCCCCTTTACCCTGGTTTGCTGATTGGCTGATGCTTTCCCACCTGCTGCGCGCTCATGCAGTCAGCCTGGCTCAGCGTGGCACACAGCAGCGTCTGAAAGTACAGGTTGAAGCTCATGGCCGACTGACGGTACAGGTTGGCGGCTCCGCCCACTCCCGACACCTTCATCAGCAGGTACTTCAAACCCGGCCGCGTGTCGAACTCACGGGACGTCCTGCAGGGGGCGGAGTTAGTGTTAGTGTTAGTAAATTACCCAACGTTAGTGTTACCCAGAAAAAAATATATTACACTTTTTATTTATTATTACCTTTTATTGTTATTATTATTAATGCTATTAATATTATCGTTACTATTACTATTATATTACTACTATTATGTTACTACTATTATTGTTATGACTATGTTCCTATTTTCGTTATCATTACTACTATTGTTGTTGTTGATAGGGTTAGGGTTGTTGATAGATCAATCATGTGACTGTAGGAGTCCAGCAGCAGTGTTTATTAATAATAATTATAATAATAATAGTTATTGATAACACTAACCTGTAGGAGTCCAGCAGCAGTGTTTATTAATAATAATTATAATAATAATAGTTATTGATAACACTAACCTGTAGGAGTCCAGCAGCAGTGTTTATTAATAATAATTATAATAATAATAGTTATTGATAACACTGACCTGTAGGAGTCCAGCAGCAGTGTTTATTAATAATAATTATAATAATAATAGTTATTGATAACACTGACCTGTAGGAGTCCAGCAGCAGGTCCAGGATCACAGATAGGTTGGTCATGGAGATGTAACGCAGGAAGCTGCTGGGGTCAGAGGTCACGGGGGTGACCCTGTGGGTCAGGAACTCCTCCAATAGGATGTCAGAAAGATTCTGGAGCAGCAGCTGATGAGACAGTAGGCTCACCACCAGGGTCCTGAACGGGATCCTACACACACACACACGCACACGCACAATAACAGACACACAACGACAGCTCCATCAGATCATTCAGTGATCAAACACTAATCAATAAATGAATCAGTGCATTAGACCAAAGGGAACTGTACCATCGATAGTGTGTAGTAATCAATCAATGTGAGAACATGCAACGCACACAGTGTGGAAGAAAATAGACTCACCCAACTTTCCTGAGATGGATCAGCCAATGAGAGCAGAGAACAATAATCAATATACTTTAATCAATTTTCTACCATAGATTAGATCATCTCATTTAATTGTGTGTGTGTTCTACCTCTTCTGTGTGTGTGTGTGTGTGTGTGTGTGTGTGTGTGTGTGTGTGTGTGTGTGTGTGTGTGTGTGTGTGTGTGTGTGTGTGTGTGTGTGTGTTCTACCTCTTCTGTGTGTGTGTGTGTGTGTGTGTGTGTTCTACCTCTTCTGTGTGTGTGTGTGTGTGTTCTACCTCTTCTGTGTGTGTGTGTGTGTGTGTGTGTTCTACCTCTTCTGTGTGTGTGTGTGTGTGTTCTACCTCTTCTGTGTGTGTGTGTGTGTGTGTTCTACCTCTTCTGTGTGTGTGTGTGTGTTCTACCTCTTCTGTGTGTGTGTGTGTGTGTGTGTTCTACCTCTTCTGCGTGTGTGTGCGTGTGTTCTACCTCTTCTGTGTGTGTGTGTGTGTGTGTTCTACCTCTTCTGTGTGTGTGTGTGTGTGTTCTACCTCTTCTGTGTGTGTGTGTGTGTGTGTGTGTGTGTGTGTGTGTGTGTGTGTGTGTGTGTGTGTGTGTGTGTGTGTTCTACCTCTTCTGTGTGTGTGTGTGTGTGTGTGTGTGTGTGTGTGTGTGTGTGTGTGTGTGTTCTACCTCTTCTGTGTGTGTCCTGTCTCTGCTGGTAGCTCTATGATGAGAACACAGGACTGAGCGTGCTCAAACCCGTCCTTGTTGTTGGGCGTCTTTGGTGAACATTGTGTGTCCAACATAAAAACCTACAACACAAACATAGAGATGATCTGAACCTGGATTAATTCATCTTGACTCTGTTCAACAATACAGTGTAGTTTATTTTATTAAAATATATTTAATGTAAATGTGTGAATCAAAGTTTGAACCTCAGTATGTAGTATAGCAGTGTTTCTCAACCCTAGGGTCACCTGAAATGTCTGGTAATGAAATATATATAAATATATATAATGCTCATTTTATCACCACTAGCTCAGACATAGGCAACAGTAGGCTCGGGGGCCACATGTGGCCCATGGTATAATTTGGTGTGGCTCCAAAAGTAAACAAAAATATCTGAACTACTCATGATCACAAAATAATTCTAGAAAAAAAATGTCTGTGGTTGCCAGGAATTTGTGATATGGAAATAGAATCACAATCCAAAAAAGATTAGGAACCTCTGGATTAGAGATTAGTTAAACTGGAGCTCTGGATTTGTTGAACCAGTTACTTGGAACAGGACCAGGTAGTGCAGCAGAATATTTGCATATTTCAAGAGAATCATTCACTTTGGTATAAAAGCATGAAATTTGGCTCAGATACTATTTTGGAAAAAGGCGTTGGCCTCTCAAAAATTCAATATGGCGGCCATTTTTCAAGATGGCCACCATTGCTATTCAATGGTTATTATTAAGGATGTACCGATCCAATCACGTGGTTTCAGAATCAATGGGAATCGGACGTTATCTCCTGATCAGGACTCAGATATATATGCATATTTATTATCATTATAGGGGTGGGCGTTAAACCGTTCATACCAAATACCACTATATATTTTCATTATGATATCATTTTTTAATATACCACCGTACCGGTTTATTGATTACACAACGTTCGTAACGCTACGCATCAGACCTCAGCCTTTTCATTATTGCACTGTGTTTTTGACTAGAGGCTGAATTGCGTCCGCAGGAGGCCACGGAACTTTGGTGTTTTCCTGCACCAGGGGTAACCTCGGTCAATGGGAGAAAGCAGTATCAAAGTCGTTCCGTTTTGCTCATACTCCTCTGAAGTTACCCCTGGTGCAGGCAAACACCAAACCCCCGCGGCCTTGGGAGGACCACACCTTTCTGCTGACACCTCGTTTGGCCTGATCAGAGCATTTTGTGGTTATATAAAAACCATTGAATAGCAATGGCGGCCATCTTGAAAAATGGCCACCATATTGAATTTTTGAGCGGCCAAGGTCATGTTTTTATACCAAAGTCAAGAATTCTTAAACTAATCTGCTGCACTAATGAGGGTTCATCTCACATCAACACAAGATCTTTGAAGCTTAAAGTAAAAAAAACACCAAAAAAGAAGAAAAATGACATGAAAAATGGACCAGTTTGCAGATGTTGAGTGGGAGGAGCTAAAAGGATCTGACCTGCTGAGCCATGGCTTTGATTCTCCAGTACTCGGCCTCGGCTGATGGAGAGTGAGACGGAGCCGCTACCTTCACCTCACACGCGTCTCCTGAGAAACTGTCAGAACCGCTGTGGAAACACACCAGAAGGTTCTGGAAGGAAAGAGACGCCATCATGGGGTCAAAGGTCACTCATTCAAAGCTTTAGGAAATATTAACGGGTCGCTCCTTCACCACACAGCGCACGAGTCCGCGTGGAATATAGAAATAAACTTAAACAACTTGAACTTTTGACATTTTACTCTCCTATTATCCTCAAATATTACTCAATATACAACACATTTTACCCTTGGAGTCAATCTGACCCCAGTGACATTTGCCTCCAGAAAATGATTTTCAGAAAATTGTTGAACAAGTTTTTGTGTCAGACACTTTGTTTATTTGTTAAATACAGAAATAAGCTATTGATAATGAAACCATGACTTAGTGTCTCATACTACAAACAGCCCTCGGTCTAATTTTGAACGGCTCCTAAAGTAAATGTACAAAATGGCAGAAAAATATACAAAACAAAAGCAAGAATACATAAAAGACAAGAGAAAATCACAGAAAATACTGCAAAAACAAACAAAACAACAACAGTAATACATAAAATGACTCCAAAAAATTTATAAAATTACAGAAAATGACAACAAAAGTACACAAAAAGACAAGAAAAACACAAAAAAGAACTCTACAAACCCTTGCACAGAACTAACAAACAAGCAAAAAGACAAGAGAAATACACAAAAGATATATAGAAACACAGAAATTACCCAAAATCCTTCACAACGAGCAAAACAACAACAAACATATACAGAATGAGATAAAAACACACAAAATGACTATAAAAATATGTGTTGTTTCCTGTATTAATGCTCAGATCACTCATTATTCTAAATTATGACATTAATGTTAAAAGTTAACTACCTCAGGCATATTATATCTCATCATGACATACTATCTCATAATTATGACTTTTTATGCCAGGCTACCGGACTTAAAATGTCCTCATTTTGTTGTTGTTGTTGTTGTTTACACTAGTTAAAATCACTACTCCTCGTTGTTTGTGTGTGTGTGCATGTGCGTGCGTGCGTGTGACACTCAGGTCAGACGTTCCAATTAATCTGCGCACACACACAAAGCTGAGTGACATACTTCAGCTTTGTGTGATAAACCATCATTAAGCATTAAACCTGTACGATGCACGCCATCAGAGAGTGTGTGTGTGTGTGTCATGCTTAGATGAAACAGATTTTAAAGCTGTGGGAACTTTTATGGAAACAAAAGCTGGATGAGATGAAATCTGCTCTTTAGATTAATCTGATGCTCTTTCTCAGCGTACACACACACACACACACACACACACGCACACATACTGTAAGCTGTAAAGCTGCTTTGCGTGCAGCTGAATTAGAGTTGCAGAAGAAGAAGTCGCTATGTGTAAATGTGTGTTGTTGTTTTGTGTGTTCGTAGAGTCATGTTAGTTACTAAAGATGATAAAAATATTTGGTGACAATATTAAAAATCAATAATTCTTCTTATGTGTGCACGTGTTCATAGATGAACTTTACATCTAGTGTTGGCGACTGACTGTAACTTACAGTACGAGGTTTTTTGGAACTCATATTGTTTCTAGAAGTTTATGATTCAACTTTTTCTCTCTGTACTTTGTGTATATACTGTATCTACCATTATTTTTATTATTACCTCCACCATGCGTGATGCGCTGAGCGGTAAGGTTATGATTTTGTCTCCGTTTGTCTGTGTGTGTGTCCGTGTGTCTGTCTGTGTGTGTGTCTGTGTGTGTGTGTCTGTCTGTCTGTCTGTCTGTGTCTGTGTGTGTGTGTCTATCTGTGTGTCTGTGTGTGTGTCTATCTGTGTGTCTGTGTGTGTGTGTGTCTATCTGTGTGTCTGTGTGTGTGTGTGTCTATCTGTGTGTCTGTGTGTCTGTGTGTGTGTGTCTATATGTGTGTGTGTGAGTGTGTGTGTGTGTGTCTGTCTGTCTGTCTGTCTGTGTGTGTCTGTCTGTCTGTGTCTATCTGTGTGTCTGTGTGTGTGTGTCTGTCTGTCTGTCTGTGTGTGTGTGTGTGTGTGTCTATCTGTGTGTCTGTGTGTGTGTCTCTGTGTGTGTGTATCTGTGTATCATATGTTTCTGTTGACAAGTGTTAAACTAACAAAATCAACATCATAAACACCATTAAAGAAACATAAACATTACTTAATATTGCCTCCATACTCTCCAACAACATATATCTCAGGACACGACAGCACATCTGTTGTTTGTGTCTCAACTGGTCTCATCCTGGGACCCACATTTTGCCACGGTCATTAAATCGCGACCCACTCTTTTGGGATTCAACCAACCAAATTTAGTTTTTCAAAAATAGCTGTTAAAAACACACATATATACTCTTTTTTTTAGAACATAAATTTATATATTTTCCTGTGCAACATGCATTTCACAACATGCTTGTCAAAAGAAAAGTTTCTTTCAAAATAAAAGACCAACATGAGAGACATTTATTTTTGACCAGCTGTCCGCGACCCACTTTTGGGTCCCGACCCACCAATTGAGAATCACTGTTTTAAGAGCTGTCGTTTTTCCTCAAAACGCTGTCATCCTGACTGTAGTGTTATCCCGCCCACTAGCTAAAGAACGTAGCAGCAGCGGTCACGTGATATCAATTCACTAATGCACTGTGAACAGACGTATAGCATTTAGCATAGCATGATTTTCATCTTGGGGAACTGACTGCGCATGTGCTAATGCATAAAAACACGCTATGAAGCCAGAGGCAGAGCAGCAATGTGCTTTTGGGAGAGGGTGTGACCTCCACCTGGCTCCTCCTCCTGCCTTACAGCGGACTGAGACTGTGCAGCATCTCTGCCGTACCAGGAAATAGCAATGTTTAGTCATTTGAGCTATGAAAAGTACAAAATGCTGACACTTTCAAACTTATAGGTACTGTAGGCTATTGAAAAATAATAATTTTATAGTTATATTATAATTAAAAAAAATAATTCACCCTTGGGTAGGCACTGCCTACCTTGCCTACCCTGACTGCACATCACTGCACTTTACCTTTTTTTGTGAATTTCCCCTCTGGGGTATCAATAAAGTTCTATTCTATTCTATGATGAACTTAAAAAAAGTGATTTATTAAAGTGATCAGCTCCACCTCCTCTTACTGTAACTATAGCAGTTCACTATATTAATTCTACATGTTTGGGATATTCATGCATTAAGGTGGTCGGCTAATGTCTGTCAGCATCTCTCTCTCCTTTTTAGAAGCGCTGCTGTTCTATTTTTCCATATCATGTCTTTTATTTCTTCATTCTGCTGCAGAAGCATCAGTTATTCACAGGTATCAGACATGTATAGAGTAGATCTGTCACCTTAACAGGCTCCAGCGTGGCTGTGAATGCGTCCTGCAGGGCGCAGCACGCTAACCTCCACATCTCCTCTGTGAACACGGGGCCCACCGTCACTAGCACGTACCTGAGGGGAGGAGTCACAGAGAGGGGGTGTTAACACTTCAAGCACCGCCCCCCCCCCCCCCCCCCTCCAATCAGACGCTATACACAGTGGGCGTGTCATTGTCATGTGACCTGATGCAGGAGCAGCCCACTCTGGAGATGGTCTCAGCTGGTTCAGACACACAGGAAACCAGCAGCTGGAACAGATCCTTCAGCATCAGGTTGATCAGAGACTCATAGCCCATATCTGGAAATAAATCATTAGAATTATAATAACACACATTTAACACGTGTGTGTGTGTGTGTGTGTGTGTGTCCGCGTACCCGAGTGCACGTAGCTGTTGACGTGCTCCACCACTAACTCACAGCTCAGACCGATGGCGTGTTTAAAGTTGGACGCTGCGTGTTCCCAGTAGGAATGGTTGCCATGGCTACGCTGTAGCCACACCCCCATCACAGGAAGTAGCAGACGAACCACGGAGAAGATGGCGAACCCTGGACCTGATGACATCACCACAGCTTTACTGCCGTTTATTTACACCATCACTGGATTTATTTTGAAATCTTTACTTTTTTACTTCCTGTCCATAGAAATCAGCTTCATTCTTTAATTCAAACATTATCTGACTTTATTAATGTATTATTATTATGTACTGTAAATATCTTAATAAACAAATAATCTACTGTGTTTCATCTTGTTTAAAGTTTATATTTATTCATGACTTTTCCTTTGTGTGTGGCCGTGCTTACACGTCATCTCCTAAGTAAGCTAATGCTAATCTAGTGCTAAAGTTAATGCTCGGACAATATTTGTGATAATCCAGTGTTAGGCTAATGCTAGGCTAATGCTAATTGAATGTATATCTAATGCTTAGTTAATGCTAGGCTAATTTTAAGATAATGCTTGGCTAATGCTAATCCAGTGCTAGATTAATGTTAATGCTAGGTTAATACTGATGCTAGGGTAATGCTAATCTAATGCTAAGATAATGCTAAAGCAATGGTAATGCTATGTTATTTCTAGATAATGTTAATGTCAGTGAGATGTTAGTCAGGTATGAACCCAGCAGGTCTCTCAGATCTATGGACACAGGTCAGATAGTGGAGCCCAGAGCTCACAGTAACCATGGTGATGCTGTGTTTAGTTGTTATGCTGCAAAGAAGTGGAACAAACTGCAGCAGAGCTGAAGTGAGCATCACGTGAACATTTTTAAATCAAAGTTAAAGGAACTATTTTTCTACTGCATATGATTGAGAGAGAGATTTATGGTCATGTTGATGATGTCATGTGTTTGTTGATGATTTTAAATGATTTTACTGATGATTTTAAATGATTTTTACTGATGATTTTAAATGATTTTACTGATGATTTTAAATGATTTTACTGATGATTTTAAATGATTTTACTGATGATTTTAAATGTTCTTATTGATTTTAAACAGTTGAATGTTTGATCATATAAAGCACATTGAGTTGCCTTGTGTATGAAATGCGCTATACAAATAAATTTGCCTTGCCTTAATGTTAATATTAATGCTAATGCTATGTTAATGCTAGCATAATGCTCAGGTAATGCTAGGCTAAAGTTTATGATAATCCAGTGCTAATCAAATGCATATCTAATGCTAAAATAACGGTAGATTATTGCTAATGCTCGGTTAAGGTTAATGCTTGATTTTCCTTCATTACATACGAGCATCTTGTCCAGGCTTTGCTGTGATTTCAAACATTTTGTGCCTTTTTTAATTTACTAAATATTTTTCTAGTTTATGATGTGTTGTTTTTCAGATGCTTCCATGGTTGAGTTCCCAGACCTGGGGTCTCACCTGGAACCACCATCACCTCTCTGAGTAAAGAGAAGAGCAGCTCTAGGGTGGGGGGTTGATGATGTCGGGGACAGTTTGAGATCGTAGCCGTTAGCTGCTCCAGGAGCAGAATCCACACCTGGATCAGACCTGAAGCAACGAGCACAGAGTCAAACACTGTCAGTGTCCTTAAAGATCTAAATGATTCTTTAACTCATGATTTTAAATGAAAAACTGAAGTTCTGACAGAGACGTTTACCAGTGCCGTCGTCAAACTCCTGCAGGATTGAGTCCATCCCGTCCTCACCGCTCACTGAGCATTCCTGAGACTTCAGAGGAAGGCTGGACAGACGAGCTCCCAGGAAAACTGGCTTAGACGACATCTGGTAGATTTTAGCCAGAAGCTGAAGAGGAAACATCGTTAGGTGATGAAGATGATGAAGAGGAACAGCGTGATGATGAAGGTCTGACCTGAGAGCATTGGTGGAGGTAATCTAGAGCAGGAACACAGAGGTCAGTAGAGCTGTGGGTGGAGACGTTCACACAGTCACCGATTTCTTTATAGTCCACCTCACCTGTACACAATGTACACAATATACACAACAACAACACACAGTCATTTTGGGTCTTTTCGGTGTGATTTTGTGTGTTTTTGTTATATTTTTGTGACTTTGTTATTTTGTGCCTTTATTGTATTTGGCAATTAAAATTGCTAAATACAATGTAATTATATTTTGTTTTTATTATAATTTTGTCATTTTGTGTGTTGTTGATGCCATTGTGTGTCTTTTTATAATTTTGTGTTTTTTCTAATAAATATTTTATGTTTTTTGTGTTATTTTGGGTTTTTATATTACTATTTTGTGCCTTTGTTGTCATGTCATCCCATGTTTAGTACATTTTGTGTGTTTTTATCATTTTTTGTGTCATTTCATGTCTTTTTACTACATTTTGTGTTTCTATTATTATGATTTTGTATTTTTTTATTATATATACATTATGTATACACATGTTGTGTGTATCTGATGTCATGTTGGGCTTGTAGATGTGTAAACTGGGACTTAGGGAGACGAACCTAAACCTTTAACGAACTTCATCAGACACATGATGTAGTCGGTGGCTGCGTTGGCGAACACTTGGATGTTGTCGGTGTTGATGAAAGCTTCAAAGACGTCGAACACGGGAGGCTGACACTTTCCTGTGAGAGAGCGCAGTAGAGGCTGAGTTGCTCTGACCTCACAGAGGGCGTGGTCAGTGTGGGCGTGGTCAGTGTGGTACCCGTGGTGTAGTCTGAGTGCAGGTAGTCCTTGGTGTCGCTCTTCCCTCCGTGGACGGTCCTCAGAGCGCTGAACAGAGGCCTCCACCCTGACAGGATCTGAGGAGAGCAGACCTCCACCAGCTCCCCGATGGAGGTGACCACCTGCAGGAGGAACACCAACAACTCCTCCTACTATACACATACACACACAAGAAGGAGTGGGCGGGGCTTCACCTGGTCCTGCACGTCCTCGTCACACAGCTCCAGCTGCATGATGTGCTCGAGGGGCCTGAACAGAGCCTCGTTGAAGTGGAAGTGTTGAGGCTCCGCCCAGCTGGTCAGAACCTCCGTCAGCACGTCATGGATGAAGGACACGGCCTTCTGAGACACGTGGCGCTCCTTATGGCACGCCGCCTGACACACAAAACAACACTCATTTATATTTCTCTGTTATTCTTGTGTATTTTTCATTAATTTGTTGTCATTTTGGGTATTTTTGAATATTTTTCTTGTATTTTTGTTTCATTTTGTTTTTTAAATCTTGTGTGGTTTTAGTGTTGTTTTGTATTGGTCTAGTTTTTTTGTATATTTGTAGTCATTTATTGTGTTTTTAGAGTCATTTTGTGTATTTACTATTTACGCTGTGATAAAAGTGGCCCATCTTTGCTCTGAATGATTAAATTAATATTTTTATTAGTCTTTATAAATAAAAACCAAAGGCCTCACTGTCAGCTGAAGTGTGTTTCATTGTGACTGAACAGGTGGTTCAAAGTGACAATTTAAAGCAAACATAAGCAACTGGCAGGTCTAATTCTATGCGGCCCCCAAAGTAAACATATAAAATGATACAAAAATACATAAATCAAAACCAAGAATACATTAAAAATTACAAAGAATTTCAACAATGCAGAAAATCACAGTGAAAGACAAGTGAAAATCACAGAAAATACTCCAAAAACGGACAAAACGACAACAGTAATACACAGAATTACTCATAAAATATACTAAATGATAGAAAATGACAACAAAAGTACACAAAAGGACAAGAAATACACAAAAATGACTCCAAAAAAACATATATTTTACAGGAAAAATACACAAAAGGACAACATAAATGCACACAATGCCTCAGAATGAGCAAGACAACAACAAACAGACACAGAATGAGAGAAAAACACACAAAATGACTATAAAACTCTTTGTTCTTTCTTGTATTAATGATCAGATGAGTCGTTATTCTAAACGCTGACATGAATGTTGATCATGTGACCCTCTGATCAGACAAACACATTTTTGTGGTGATAAAAGTGGCATATTTCTGGTTTAAAGCAATAATCACCAGTTATAATGATCACCAGTTAGAGTGATACACCAATGGGTAAACTGCTCTTAGTCTTGATATCATTTAGATGTAAAACTTATACGAGCAGTATTTTGTGGAAAACATTTTCACGTGACTAGATTTAGTCATGAAACTTTCTGGGGGGAGGACAGTGGTTTTATGGAGTGGGTGTAAATGTGGGTGTAGTTCTGTGTAGTTCCCACCTCCACCAGGTGAGGCGCCACCACGCTCCAGGCCTTCATCTTGTGCAGCAGAGGTCGGTTTTTGTTCCTGACGATCCTCAGCATGGCCTCGCCCAGACGGAACAGATGCAGAGTGCTACGACGCTCCCATGTGGACTTAGCCCCGCCTACAGGAGGAAGAACAGCAGCTCAGGCCACGCCTCACCTGATTGGACGATGGGATCACATGACCGTACCTGGCATGACCAGAGAATAGTCTCCGGTCTCTGTGACCGAGTCAAAGAGCTGAGATTGAGACGCTTTCCTGAGCTGCTGCAGAAATCCAACCAAACCAACCAGATTTAGTCTCTGGGAACATTCTTCAAACAGCCTGAAACACACAGAGAGTTAGCCTTTGTTAGCCTTTGTTAGTTAGCCTCTGGCCACGCCCAGCTAGCACTGCTGAGAACTAAGATAACCAAACATCTGGGACTACTGGTCGCTATGTGCTAAGCTAACCCAACATATGGGACTGGTCAGTAGGTGCGAAGCTAATTAAAAGTGTGGGACTGGTGGCTACGTGCTAAGCTAACCCAAACATGTGGGACTGGTGGCTGCGTGCTAAGCTAACCCAAACATGTGGGACTGGTGGCTACATACTAAGATAAGACAAACACGTGGGACTAGTTGCTACGAGCTAAGCTAAGCCAGACATGTGGGACTGGTGGCTACGTGCTAAGCTAACCCAAACATGTGGGACTGGTGGCTACATACTAAGCTAAGACAAACACATGGGACTAGTTGCTGAGCTAACCCAAACATGTGGGACTGGTGGCTATGTGCTAAGCTAAGCAAAAATTTGGGACTGGTCGTCATGTGCTAAGCTACCCCAAACACGTGGGACTGGTCGCTACATGCTAAAGTAACCCAAAAATATGGGACCAGTGGCTACGTGCTAAGCTAACCAAACATGTGGGAGGGGCTGGTTGTTACTTGCTAAACTAACCCAAAAATATGGGACTGGCTGCTACTTGCTAAGTCAACCCTTAAATATGGGACTGGTTGTTACTTGCTAAGCTAACCAAACATTTGGGAGGGGCTAGTTGCTACTTGCTAAGCTAACCCCAAAATATGGGACTGTTGCAACTTGCTAAGCTAACCTGAACATGTAGGACTAGCCACTACACACTAAGCTAACCCAAACATGAGGGTCTGGTTGCTACATGCTAAGCTAACCAAACATGTAACACACACAACTCCCAAAACGGACAAAAAACATGAATACACAAAAACCAAAAACACAACAAATGACTACAATTAAACATGAAACAACAAAAAATCACATGAAATGATTCCAAAATACAACTTTTGGCAACTTTGTCATCGTTAAATGAGCGGCACAAAAAAAGATAAAATGTTGCATAAGAGATTATCATTGATCTAAAATGCACACAAACACCATACTTACGACAAATATAACACAAACACACACTGGTGTGAGTGTGAGTGCTGCCCCTCATGGCTGTATGATGTAGTGCTAGCTGCTAGTCATCAATTAAAATAGAAATTATTTCCACCAAAACACCAGTGAAGCTCTGCCCTGTGACTGACTCACCTGTCAGCCTGCGTGGACAGCGTGCACACGGCTTTAGCAGCGGCAGCGCCTGTCATGAGGCTCCCTCCCTTCAGCTCTAGGCCCCGCCCCCCTCGGACGGCCTCCCTCAGCAGCTCCTGGATGGTGGGCTGGTTCAGGCTGAGCTCTGAGGCCTCAGGGCTGGGCTCCCCCCCCAGGTCCACGGGGCCCGCCTGGGCAATGGAGGTCAGAGAGGGAGGGAGGAAGGAGGCGTCGCTGAAGTGTGTGTGTTCCAACGAGCTGATGTACTCAGTTACTCTGAGGGAGGGAGGAGTACACACCACAGATATCACTACATACTCTACTGGGTTCATTAACTACTAGGGATGTAACGATTAATCGTAAGGCGGTTAAAAATCGATTCATAGGTATCACGATTCACATCGATACTGTGAAAATTGAGTCACAGTACTTTTTTTAACCAGAAGTGTTGGCGGCGGGCGAAATCTGCCAATACTTTCTTTCTGGCCGCCTTCTACTCTTAAACATGTTCATAAATGATTCCTGACCCCTTTAGCACCAAAAAATATCTGTAATATTACATGAATATCTGTAAAAGTCACGTTTTTCTATTAGCTCTGTCTGCTAGCATAGCATCTCTTCTTCACTGCAAAATATCTGCATGCCAACCGACCACGGGGTTACCAGCGCCCTCTGCTGGTCCAAACAAATATCTGACCTAAATACAGTGAAATGACTGGTTTTTTTTTAAAGTCCAACTGTTAAGGCACAAAATACATTTTCAGTTGCACTTTAAAAAAAAAAAAAAAAAACTATTATGCACTTTTGCATTGTTTACTATAGATCGAGAATTTAAATTAATAGGCTTCTTCTTCATTTGTATTATTCCTTTATTTATTTCATTCAAGATTTATTTTTAGTTAAATTGCATTGTTTTGAATAGTTTATCAAGGGATTTTTTTTGACAATAAAAAATAAAAGGAAAATAGTATAGTTTTTTATAGTTTTTCCCCCCCAAAAAATAAAGAAATATTTTTCAGTCATCATTTATCTACAGTCCCATTTTGTAAAATAAATCGTGAGAGAATCGTATCGTGAACCCAGTATCGTGAATCGAATTGTATCGGGAGTTGAGTGAATCGTTACATCCCTACTAACTACACACTGATCATTACTACACACTTTTCTAAGTTACTCTAACTGAAAAAGATCACTTTCTGTTAGTTACTTAGTTTATTAGTAACTTATTATTTAGGTACTTTGTTTACTAATTTACTTAGTCACTTAGTTCCTTTGCTTCATAATTAGTTATTTAGTTCCATATTCAGTCACTTATCACTATGTTAATTTGTTAGTTAAATAGTTTCTGAGTTCGTACCTTAATTACTTTCTTAGTTACTTATTGTTAGTTACTTATTACTTAGTTACTTTGTTCATAACTTATAATAGTTTCTGAGTTAGTGACTTAGCTCTATAGTTAGTTACTTATTACTTTACTTTATTTTGTTAGTTACTTAGGGTCGAATTCACTGAGATCTGAAATAAAGGGTGGTAAACCAGCTGCTTCCCAAAATCCTTTAGTGACGCAGGTTCCTCACCTGCTGCAAGGAATTCACTAAGATTACAGCAATGATTAGTGCACGTGGAGAACTGGTGCAGACCGCCCTTATTCAAATGAGCGTTTTGTACGTTTTGCGTTGAACATGGAGGGTGAACATGAGTGCGCGGTAGCGAAAATAAAAATATGAAGCAGCAGAATTGAAGGTGTTAGTAGAGGAAACGAATAAAAAAATGGATTAATTAAAGCAGATAGATAGATAGATAGATAGATAGATAGATAGATAGATAGATAGATAGATAGATAGATAGATATTCTTTATTCATCCCGTAGTGGAGAAATGTGTGTGGATGTGACTGAGTGCGCGCGGCTGATCGCGTGCATGCGTGTGAGACAGTGACCTGCGGAGGATAGATAGACGCACGTCCAGCTTTTTCTCTCTCTCTCTCTCTCACACACACACGTGTGAGAAGAAGGACAGGGAGGCGGAGTCAGGAGACACCATCAGCCAAGGTAGTGACATCACTAACCACCTGTAGAAGCTCCTGGATTCATGTAATCTGGAGTTTTAATCCTTATGTGTTTTACGTGTGTGTGTGTGTACGTGTGTGTGTGTGTACCTGAAGACATGCGTCCAGCAGTCCAGGTTGTGGCTGCCCATCTCCAGCCCAACGTTGAGGATGGCGTCCATGCAGAGGACGTGAGCTGTGTGTAGACGCACGCCCTGAGGTCGACCAATCAGCTCCAGGCGTTGCTCCACACGCTGCTTCACTGAAACACACACACACACACACGCACACACACACACACACACACACGTAAAACACATAAGAATTAAAACTCCAGATTACATGAATCCAGGAGCTTCTACAGGTGGTTAGTGATGTCACTACCTTGGCTGATGGCGTCTCCTGACTCCGCCTCTCTGTCCTCTTTCTCCTCCTGCACACACGAAGCTGCCGCCATCTGAGCCAACGCTGACGCACAATTTGTGGCCACGCCTACCATGGGTCAGAGGTCAGAGTCACAGAAACGCAGACTTACTGCCAACATCACTCCAGAGTGCCAACAAATGTCTGTTGCGTCAAAAAATACCACAATGTTTATTACCGTAAAAACATTTATTAGGGGAAAAAATGTTCATTAGGACAAAAGTGACTTTTAGAGACAAAAATGTCTGTTAAAGTAAAATGTCTGTTACTGAAAAGATGTTAACACAAAAAGTCAGTTGCAAAAAAAAGACAAAAGTGACTTTACGACAAAAATTTTAATTGCAAAAAATTACTAATGTTTGTTAACAAAAATATCTGTTAGTAGAAAAAACTTTGGTGTTTGCAAACATGTTGATTACCATAAAAACATTAATAACAAGAAAAAATGTCCATTTCGACAAAAGTTACGTCACGTCAAAAATTTGAGTTCCAAATAATTACTACTACGATAAAAAAGTTGGTTCTAACACAAAAATATGTGTTACTAGAAAAAACATTGGTCATTTTAAACATTACCACAATAACGTTGATTATCGTAAAAACATTTATTACGAGAAAAAAATGTCCATTAGGACAAAAGTGACATAAATTTGAGTTGCAAAAAATTACTGTTACTACCAAAAATGTTGGTTAACACACAAATATGAGTTAGCATAGGGAAGAAATGTGGCATTGGGCGCACTAAGTTCAGCTATGACGTAGCATTAGCGTGAGCGGCCCACCCAGAGCAGAGCTGAGCGCCGCCGCCTTCCTCAGGCCGTCCAGGCTCAGACAGATGACGTCACGCTCCCTCTGACTCTGCTGCTCCTTCAGGATGAACGTCAGACCTTTAGAACTTCCCGCTACGCGTCCTGTGAGCGGCGCCGACAACACGTCCATCAGGTTCCTCCACACGCCCGTCAACAGGAAGCGAGAGAACACCGACCCTAAGCGCACGAAGCAGAGCACAACTTTACAACCAGCACGCTCTTATTTTGGAATGTTTTAAAATATTTCTAAAAATTTGGGGATTTTTACACAACGCTAATTACTTTTAAACTATTAGATGAGTTTTGCACTTTTTCCTAAAAATATTTTAAACATTTCTGCATCATCTCCAAATATCAGGACTTTTATTTTGTTAGAATTAGCAAATTTTCTAACATTTCTACAAACTTTTTATAATTTTTTCTAATGAATTTCTCATTTTTCACAGCAAATTTTTATTTAGTTTTATTCATTATCTTTTGAAGAAAATGCAACTTAGTTTTAGTCCAAATTTAGTCATCAAGACTATTTCAGTTATAGTCCAGTTTTAGTCAACTTAATGGTCCACGAAATCATCACAGATATATTTGACTAAAATATAAAACATAAAAGTTTATGCATTTTTTTATAGATCAATTATGATTGATCAACCTGATATTGGATGTGATCAATGTAAGATCACGTGATCACATGAGTTCTGATTGGATTTTGTCCCACGTAATAAAATCATAGTTCCGTTGTTTTTTATTAGTCCATATATATTTAGATATAGTTTTTGTTAAAATGTATTTTTTTATAGTTATTCAGTCTAGTTATTGTCACTTAAAAAATAATAATGAACACTGCTCTAAGCTCCACCCTCTCAGTGCTTTGTCCTAAGCCACGCCCCACAAGATTGAAGGAGGATCTGATAAAAAATAATATACTGTATATGCAAACTTTTTTGAATTTTCTCCAATTATCCTCTTCAATTACTGTCTTTAATTTGTGAATAATTTAGTACATTTGTTTCCAAATGTTCTACATTTGACAAAACTAAAACATTTGTCCAGTTTCATGTATTTTATTTTCCATATCTGACAGACAAAGTGTCTTTAGCATGTTCTTCACTGACCTGCTAACACTGAGTCAGCATCAGGTGTGTCAGCGCTCACAGCTGATTGGACGTTGGTCCTCCTGATCAGCTGACCTCCGATGGCACCGCTGCCCAAACCGTCGATATCTGAGGGACGGACATGAGCCGTCATTGGTCGGTATTCGACGTCTGTGTGTGTGTGTGTGTGTGTGTGTGTGTGTGTGTGTGTGTGCGTGCGTGTGTACCTGTCAGCATGCTGATGAGGGCCACTGATTGGCCCTCTGCTGAGCTGCAGTAACCAGCCTCCACCAGCAGGTTGCACTCCATCACCTGATGGTAAAGCTCCTCCATCCAAGGCTGAGAAATAACCACCAACACACCACTGCTCTGTAGCACACTCACAAAGTCCCTCTGACACACACACACACACACACACGTTACAGATGTAATGGTAACCTTTTTATCTTGTGACTAGTTTCAACTTCACTAGATTTAGATCAAACGTGGGTAACTGGCGGCCCCCGGGGGCCACAGGTAGATAATACACAAAGTTACTAGAAAAATAGACAATAGAGCAGAGAAATTACATTAAAAAAACAACAAACATTGAAAAAACAGATAATAAAAATATACTATAGGAAAACAGAGATACACAACAGCAAAAATACACAAAATGACTCAAAAAAAA
The DNA here is from genome assembly GCF_900634775.1 of Gouania willdenowi. Taxonomy (NCBI): domain Eukaryota; kingdom Metazoa; phylum Chordata; class Actinopteri; order Blenniiformes; family Gobiesocidae; genus Gouania; species Gouania willdenowi. The sequence goes on along the minus strand of NC_041058.1, from coordinate 1,352,366 downwards.
CATAAAACAACAGAAAAACATGACTAAGAATGGGTGTTTATCTCATAAACGAACTACGTTAATTATTATGTTTATATATTTATCTCATAAACTAACTACGTTAATTATTATGTTTATATATTTATCTAATAAACTAACTACGCTAACTATTATGTTTATATATTTATCTAATAAACTAACTACGTTAACTATTATGTTTATATATTTATCTAATAAACTAACTACGCTAATGGTTATGTTTATATATTTATCTAATAAACTAACTACGCTAATGGTTATGTTTATATATTTATCTAATAAACTAACTAAGCTAATGGTTATGTTTATATATTTATCTAATAAACTAACTACGTTAACTATTATGTTTATATATTTATCTAATAAACTAACTACGCTAATGGTTATGTTTATATATTTATCTAATAAACTAACCAGGCTAATGGTTATGTTTATATATTTATCTAATAAACTAACTACGCTAATGGTTATGTTTATATATTTATCTAATAAACTAACTACGCTAATGGTTATGTTTATATATTTATCTAATAAACTAACTACGCTAATGGTTATGTTTATATATTTATCTTATTAACTAACCAGGCTGACGGTAACATATATTGTGTTTATAGGCACTAACCAGGCTAATGGGCGGGGCCGTGGTTCTCCGTCCGTAGTGATCACAGAGGATCATCTTCAGGTTGAGCAGCAGTGTGTAGAAGGAGAGCAGGTAGAGACCATCAGCATTCATCAGACATGGAGAACTCACTGAGTCTGATGGTTCAAAACCTGGGGATGGAACCCCGCCTACGGCCCACAACACAACAGACAGGATATATGACTAGTACCATCAGATTGGTTCAGCTAACATGTGGATAAATCCAGATAAGATAAGTCCAGATAAAATAAGTCAGAATAAGTCCAGATAAGCTTGAAGGAGGATCTGATATAAAAATAAGAAATAGTGAGCTATAGAACTTAAGCTTAGTTTAGCGAATTTAAGTTTGGTCAAAATCTGTTAATTACATTAAGATTAAGTTCAGCTGGAACAAATTCACTTAAGTTTAGTCGAGTTAAGTTAACTTAGTTTGGTCAAGTTTTGTGTATTTAACTAAATATAAGTCATGAAAGTTTAGTTCAGTTAATTTAAGTTCATTTTAATTTAAGTTTTGCTGCTCTGGCCCTTCAGGGCGTGCTGTGTGTTTACTGAGCCGCTCTCTCAGTAAACACACACAAAGTAAACAGACACACTGAGCACAGAGCAAACACACACACACACACACACACACACACACACACTCACCGTGCAGGCTGCAGCAGAAACGTGAGCAGAACTCCTGCAGAGTGTGATCCACCTGTTCATGGTTGAGGGTCAGTAGGCGGGGCAGCAGTGATCTGAGCTCCTGCAGGAACAGCCGTGCACTCTGCTGCTCGGCCTCATGGTGGCGCAGCAGCCTGAGGGAGAGGGCGGCCGTGCGTAGGGAGCGGTGGGGAGGCTCCGCCTGCTCCTCGTCAGCCAACGAAGCGTTATCTGAACCGATGTCAGACACGTCAGAGCGTCCCGAGTCCTTCTCTGCAGCCATGGAATACTGATCACATGAGTCAAACTCTGTACGGGACAGGTCCTGTTCCTCCATGCTGCTGATCACACACGCACACGCACACACAGAAATAACAAAAAAATATACATAAATAACACAAAATTACAGAAAAATACACAAAAATGTAAAAAAACTAAAACTAAAACACACAAAGCCTTTGCTGTTTCTTGTGTTAATGCTCTGATTGGCCATTATTCTAATGCTAACATGAATGTTGATCATGTGACCTTCAAATCAGATACAGTCACATGTTTGTGGCCCCGCCCCCTGTGCTAACAGTGCTCCTGTCCGTTTCAGGCTATGAAAACCTGAGTTGTGTTTTTGCTCTAAAATTTGAGTTTGTGTTTTTGATTGACATGTTCCAGGTGTTGCCATTGATCTGGTGATCATGTTAGCTGGTGACTGAATGCTAGCTGTGCGTTAGCCGCTGCTCTGACCTGAAGTTGCTCTCACTGTAGCGTGAGCCCCCTCCGTGCTGAGACCTGCTCCTGTTTTCCACAGACAGGAAGTTGGTGATGTCGGGGTAAACGAGGGCGTGGCTTCTCTGTACCACGTCTGGAGGGACCGCCCCCCCTCCCCCTCCCCCTCCTGGGTCCTGGTTGGGGTCCAGGCTGGCTTTACGCATGGTGATGTGGGTGTCCTCCTCCTGCTCGTCCGTCTCCATGGTGGTGCGTCCCGTTTCCGTGGTGATGCTGATGCTGATGTCGGGGCTGCGTTCACTGGGGTCCCACCCCGGGTTCTCTGAGGAAAGAACCAGCCTCTGCCACCTGAAGTCGGCCTCGTTGAGCTCCAGCGACTCTCGGGTTGACTCCACCCCCTCCTTCAGGTCGTCCAATCGTCTGAGGAGCAGCTGAGCCTGAACGCCACATAACGGTTTCATCCTTATTTCATCCTTTTTTCACTCACGTCATTTTTTTTAATAACACATGAAATAATTTGAAAAAAGGACATTTATAGCAAAAAAACACAACATTGTGATAATACAATTACACAGTTAGCATGAAAATATAAAACATACATTATGATGTTAGTTTTACATTTTTTAACGACAGATTTAGTTTCAGTTACAGATGTTACGGTTTGACTGGTGATCATGTTATCTTGTTGCAGTGATTCAGATAAATGTAAACCTAACTTCTGCTGTCACCAGTCATAGTGATCACCACTTAATGTGTTACACCCTGCTTTATCCCTACATACTGTTCATGACTCTACTTTACTTTGTTACTTTTGTGTCTTTGTAGTTACTTTGAAGATGTTACTTTCCTTTGTAGTTACTTTGAAGATGTGTTACACCCTGCTTTATCCTTACATACTGTTCATGACTCTACTTTATTGCTTTTGTCTTTACTTTATTTTGTAGTTACTTTGAAGATGTTACTTTCCTTTGTAGTTACTTTGAAGATGTTACTTTCCTTTGTAGTTACTTTGAAGACGTTACTTTCCTTTGTAGTTACTTTGAAGACGTTACTTTCCTTTGTAGTTACTTTGAAGACATTACTTTCCTTTGTATTTACTTTGAAGACATTACTTTCCTTTGTATTTACTTTAAAGACGTTACTTTCCTTTGTAGTTATCGTAGCCTGTGATTCTGTAGAATCTGAGGTCTCCTACCTGCTCAGGCTGAACTCCACGGCCCTGGCTCAGCTCCTCCAGAGCTCCCAGTAGAGCACACGCACACGACACGGAGGAGAAACACGCCTCAATGTCTCCTTTCACACACGCCTCCGTCATCCCGTCCATCACTCTGAGCAGCAGAGTGAACAGGACTCACTACATACATCACACACACTCTGTGTTTCAGATCTACAGACAGGACAAACTACAGGACTAACAGTCTCAGCAGGTCCAGGTGGGACTTCCTCTTGGAGAACGAACGTTTCCTGGTTTCAGGCTCAGCCACACACGGACCAGCAAGATCAAAGAGTCTCTGAGGACTGCCCAGGATCTACACACGCACACACAATTAAGTAACTATGTATAACTATAAAACTATAAAATATGTATAACTGAGTATATGAATATAAATCAATAACTTAGTAAAGTAACTGAGTAAAATAATATGTTAAAAGCTTCATTTATTCAGACAACTTATTTTCTGGGAAATTTGGTCTCCTGACATGTTTCAACTGCAAATTGTCAGTGTTCCTCAGAGGTGATTGCTTTGATGTATCCCTATGAGGTATTTCATAAGGAAAGCATCTCGTAAGTAGGGATAAAAGTTGTCTGAATACATAACATTAGTTCAAGAAATATGAAAAAATGTACTTGCTAGGGTTACTGAGTAACTCAGTAGAGTAACTACTTACCTCCTTCATGATGCGTATAGCCTCAGTGCGGTGCTGTGGGGGGGGGGTACAGCAGTATTCGGTGATAAAGCGACTGCAGCACAGGTTTCATTGACTCCACGCAGCTCACTAGTCGAACCAGCTCCGCCGCTACGTAGCACACGGTACGCACCACTGCCGCCATCCTGACGGGGGCGCTGGACGAGCAGCCGGAGCCTCGACCCTGGTCGGACACGCCCCCCACAGGAAGCTCCGCCTCCAAACTCACTCCTGGCAGAGGAAACAGCTTTTGATGTCAGACTGAGTTCACTCACAGTCAGAAACAGTGACAGCCTTGTGGTTTCTCACCTGAGCTCAGACGCTCTCTGTCTGACGCTGTATAGCTGTGATGAGACGTAATGGTTTTATCGTTGACGGGGTTTCCCATGATGGCCACCAGGGACGGACACAGCTGCTTCCTGAAAACACCACTCATCATAATCAATGAGCCACTGGGAGGTTTTGAAAATCCAGGTCACGGCACCAAATTTATGAGGTTTTCTCTTCCAAAGCCAGATGATAAAAGTAGTATAATTTATTCATAAGCAAAGTTTAGTAGACTAAAGCTTTTTGTGTGTGTGTGTGTGTGTGTGTGTGTGTGTGTGTGTAATTCCCACCAAACGAGGTCGGTGAACCCTCTGGAGAGGTGCATTGTGGGAGGACAGCTGCTGAGCATGGACAGGATGGACTCCAGGTAGAGCAGGAGGAGCATTTGGTGGTCGCTGAGACGACGACCAGTAAACAAACAAGTAAACAAGTAAACAAAGAAGCTAACAAACAGTGAATGGAGGAACAACCGTGTGGTTTCACCTGTTCACTGACTCCAGCTTCTCACAGAAAACTGTCAACACCATCACCACGTCCTCACACAGGGCCTGGCTGGTAGGAGACACGTCTGACACACACACGCACACATGCACACACACAATGACTTGTCTAAGTCGTTCAGTGTGTTAATTGTGGGAATAATTTACCTTTCCTCTGCAGTGGAGGAGCCGTCAGCTCATCTCCATCTGCTCCCTGAGGACAATATTAAACATGTTTATTGTTTATTAATCTCACAAACACACTGATGTTCATTCTGCTTTCAGTCCAAACAAACACTGAAGATTTAAAAAGGTACGACAAGGTTTTAGCTTCATTACAAGATCATTTACATCAGAAATACACAACTTTATCACAGGGGGCGGGGCCACAAACATGTGACTGTATCTGATCTGAGAATCACATGACCAATCAGCATTAACTCAGGAAAAAGAGTTTGTGTGCATTTGTGGTCGTTTTGTGTATTTTGGATGTTTTTTTTTTTTAAATCATGTTGTGTGTTATTGTTGTCATTTTGTACATTTGTGTGTGTGTGTGTGTGTGTGTGTGTGTGTGTGTGTGTGACCTCCTGTCGGTGCCTCAGCTGCAGCGTCAGGTCTCCCAGTATCTGACTGAGTGTTGCTCTCACTGCTGTGTTGATGCTACGATGGTGACAGCTGGACACGTAGGTCTCTATACACACCTGGAAACACACACACACACACACACACACACACGCACACGCACACACACGGTGAGTCACGGCGATGGAAAAGTAGTGACGGTGGGATGAATACACACAGTCCAAAGAGGAAGGAGGGGTTACCACGGTAACCAGCTAAAAAGGTGCGTGTGTTATCAGCTGCAGTTATACAAGTTAGACAAGTTTTAAAGATTAAAGATTAAGATTAAAGATTAAATCGGGCTTTCGCCTTTAATTGGCCATGTAATGTTAGTACATTATTGGAATTTGTCTTCTGCACTTAACCCATCCCTGAGGAGCAGTCGGCAGCCATTTTGCGGCGCCTGGGGAGCAGTTCGGGGTTAAGGGACTTGCTCAACATCCCACAGTGATGACCCAGGTGAGGCTTGAACCGGCAACCCTCCGATTACAAGCCCAGCGTCCTTAACCACTAGGCCACCACTCCACCCACACACACACACACACACACACACACACACACACACACACACACACACACACACACACACACACACACACACACACACACACACACACACACACACACACACACACACACACACACACACACACACACACACACACACACACACACACACACACACGAGGATATATTTAGTGTCTTTTTGAAAATCCTGCTTGATGATGTTTAAAAAAACAAACAGCACTAGTAGGGCTGGGACTTTATCGTATTAATCACCATTAAATGATTACAGAAAAATAACTCTCAGTGCAGAACCTAAGCTGTGCTTCTTCTCACTCCTTTTCAAATATGTCTTTTTTCTTTCTTTGTGCTTAATTATTATTTTGCTTCCTCAAAATCTTAATTTCTATATTATGTTGTGCAAATCCTTTGTTAAATAGCGATCAGGAAGCCTTGGACTATTTGCATATTCAAAATAAAATAATAAATTACAGGAGTTCCTGGTGTACCCATAATAAAAAACAACCACCACTAAAAAACAGGTTAAAAACAAATAAATAGAATTCTTATATTTGTGTTTCACAAATTGAATTCAGTCATTTCTGTCCTTTTTACACAATGACTAATAAACTATAAAAAACACTAACAATCAAATTAAATTCAACCAAAATCTTAAAAACAAAAAACAAAAAAACAAATGATATAAAAATATAATACTAAAATACAATAAATAAAATAAAATGTTAAAATTGAAATACAAAGGAATAACATTGATTTAAACCAAAAAATACAACTTTTAGCCACACATTAATATGCACACACACACACACGTTTCTACGTTAGAAAATCTGTCTGCTGATTCAAAACTTTCAGATAAAGTAAATATATATACAAATATATAAACATATATAAATATGATAAGTTTAACCTGAGCGATGCGAAGGATAGAGTTTCCGTTGATGTCGAAGCTCGGTGAGTAAGTGATGCAGAGCAGGACCTGACATTAGAAAAGACTTATTCATCACTTTCTCTATGAAACACAACACAGTGTGTGTGTGTGTGTGTGTGTCTAACCTTCATCACTTCCACCTGAAGGTCTTCATGCAGTGACGGTGTGACTCTGACGGCCTCCAACATCTGAGAGAGAAGCTGCTTCTCCGTCTGCTCCTCGTCCACCAGGAAACGGTCCTCACAAAGTAGCTTCTAAACACACACACACACAGGTCAGAGTAATCAGAGTATATACTACTACAATAGTAATATATATATATATAGTTTCCCAAGATGCATCTGGAACCTCCAGGGTTAAAAACCTTGTTCAGACTAAGGCTAAATATTTCTGTTGATTCTCTACCTTTACTTTGAAAGTTCTGAAAACATTTAAAGTGAGAAAGTGACCAAGTACATCTGCTTGATGCATAAAACTGATGACAAAACTTCCTGTTAACTTCAAAATAAGAGCCCTATTTACAAAAGAGTTAAAAAATCTACTGGAAGACAAGAAGAGATGCTTTTATATGAGTAATATAAATTAGTATGAATAGTATAATTTAGTATGAATAATATAATTTAGTATAAATAGTATAATTTAGTATAAATAGTATAATTTAGTATAAATAGTATAATTTAGTATAAATAGTATAATTTAGTATGAATAGTATAATTTAGTATGAATAGTATAATTTAGTATAAATAGTATAATTTAGTATGAATAGTATAATTTAGTATAAATAGTATAATTTAGTATAAATAGTATAATTTAGTATGAATAGTATAATTTAGTATGAATAGTATAATTTAGTATAAATAGTATAATTTAGTATAAATAGTATAATTTAGTATGAATAGTCTAATTTAGTATAATCGTTATAATTTAGTATGATAGTATAATTTAGTAATAGTCTAATTTAGTATAATAGTATAATTTAGATAAATAGTATAATTTAGTATAAATAGTATAATTTAGATGAATAGTATAATTAGTCTAAATTATTTAGTATGAATAGTATAATTTAGTTATAACGTATAATTTAGTATAAATAGTATTAATTTAGTATGATAGTATAATTTAGATAAATAGTATAATTAGATGACGTATAATTTAGTATAAATAGTATATTGTATAAATAGTATAATTTAGTATAAATAGTATAATTTAGTATGAATAGATAATTAGTATGAATAGTATAATTAGTATAAATAGTATAATTTAGTATCTAGTATAATTAGTATGAATGTTATAATTAGTATAAACGAGGATAATTTAGTATAAATAGTATAATTTCGTATGAATAGTATAATTAGTATGAATAGTATAATTTAGTATAAATAGTATAATTTAGTATGAATGTATAATTTAGTATGAATAGTATAATTAGTATAATAGATAATTTAGTATGAATAGTATAATTTAGTATGACTAGTATCATTTAGTATGAATAGTATAATTTAGTATGAATAGTATAATTAGTATACTCGTCTAATTTAGTATAAATAGTATAATTTAGTATGAATAGTATAATTTAGTATAAATAGTATAATTTAGTATAAATAGTATAATTTAGTATGAATAATATAATTTAGTATGAATAATATAATTTAGTATAAATAGCATAATTTAGATAAATAACATGAAAAGTGCATTAAAAATTACATTTATTATTATTATGTGACATTTTGAAAACAAAATAACAGAAAAATACACAAAGACAGAAAAATATACTAAATGATGAAAGAAAAAAGCACAGAACAACAAACACACAAAATAAAAGTCAAGTCATTTTATTGGGGGTTGGTTATGAGTGGTGGGCTGATACCTGCATCCCAGTGAGAGCGGTCTGTCCCAGTTTGATGTTTTTAGATTCCAGAGCCATCTGCAGAGGGAGGAGGACACGTTCTCTGAAGAGCACAGAAAACATAATGTTTTAGAACATAATACTGTATCATCATCATCATTATTATTATCATTATTATGAGTACAGTCTGGGAAGGTGTTTTAGGGAAAATTAAATCTGATCACAAAGACAAAAGGAAGAAAAAAAAATCATGGATCATTTGTAGATTTTCCTCTGGATCAGAATGAGAAGGAAAATAAAATCAGGAAGTTTTTTTACTGTAAATATGACGTAAAAACAAATCAACAATCAGTCATGGTTCTGTTGTTGTTCAAAAAGTAGAAATAATACATCATGTTTACGTACATTCACACAAGAAATACATCGAAGAGAAATACTTCATAAAATAAGTAACTTTTCAAATAAAGAATAAAGCATTAAACTAAAAAAGTTCATAGATTGAACCAGTTTGGAGGTCACATGACTCTCACTTCCTGTCATTGTTTGTTCTGAGCTGAGTCACAATCACTCACTGATCGTAGAGTCTCTCATCAGTTTTTATAAATATGATCTAAAACCTTCTAAATCTTCTTATTAGTAGATCTGTGTCTGACTAAACACATTCATTTATTAACTTTTAAAAATAGGACTCTACTTTACAGTGTTAGAGCTTGTTTTCCTCCATCTTTAAATGACGTGATTGATGATGTCACATGGCTTTTTACATCATTTCGCAGCTTTTTCAGTCACATTAACAACTTGTGCTGTTTTTGGTTGATTTAAAAAAAAAAACAGGAAAAGTTAAAGATGTGGATGTAAACCTCTTGTTTACAGGAAGTGGATTAAAACAGTTCTGACTCTGAGGTTTGGTAGTAGACAATGAAGCAGAGAAGAAGAGCTCTCCTAAGGGACTTTTACTCTCCCTTAAACAGTGTGCTGACATGCTCTGGTGGCTGAAGTTAGCGAGTAAATCACAGATTGTTGACTTACCGAAGCTGTGAAGGAGAAATGTTTGCTGATCCTTTTTGTGCCTCCAACGTTTCTAAAGTTTATATAAAAACCAGAGACAGTTTGTTAGAAAACGTTTCATTTATCATCAAACACTGGTTTTTCTTTGTGTTTGGTTTAAAATGCTGCTGATTCATTTTAAAACTGAATCTTAGTTTTCTACAAGTACATCTTTGAAAAAAGTATGTTCTTTTATGGAGAGGTTTTTATTCATTTATACAGTTAAAAATGACAATTAATTTACACAAAATGACAGAAAAACACATTTATTATCTAAGACATGATGAGCAAGAGTCCATTCTAACTTAATAAATCTATATTTCTCTAACTCTTTGATAAATTCAAGAACTGAAACTTGTAGAAAGATAAATTAATATAGATTTGGTGGTAAATGAGTTGTTTTTACACCGTGAAATTTTGACCCAAATTACTTCAATTTAAATGTATTCATTCAAAATGTGACAGAATAATTTAGTATTAATTATCATAAATATGTGTATTTTTATTGGATTTAAACATAATTATATTATGTTTTATGCTAATAAAACAATTACTAAATGACATTTTTATTAATATGTTAGTAAATATAAATACAGTCTGTGGTGACTCAGATTAATGATGGTGATTTAGATCGTCGTCGTGTGTATCGTGAGTGTATCGTCTAATGCCTCCCCTCCCCGTGCACTCCACTCACCACAGGCCGACACGCACGCATCGCGCACGGCCTTGTGTTTGTGTCCTTGTGCTTCTTTGTGGATCTTCTTCAGGATCTGCTCCATGGCTCCGTGTGGGGGGGTCAGAGACACCATCATCATCATCATCACCCCTCCATCTTCATCCTCCTCAGGCCGACCAGCACAGCCTCTCTGACGGTCACTGATCGGATCAATCCACGGTCCATCACAACCTGATCGGATTCATTTAGAGTCCATTCAAAGGAGAACATGCACGCATTAAGGCTTTACTCTCCAACCTGGCAACCCGATGTTTACGTTGTTTCCGCCTCTGAGAGAGAGAGAGAGAGAGAGAGAGAGAGAGAGAGAGAGAGAGAGAGAGAGAGAGAGAGAGAGAGAGAGAGAGAGAGAGAGAGAGAGAGAGAGGTGGAGGATCAACAGCTACACCCTCAGGTTGGATGTTAGATGGACGAACACACACATATTTAATATTATTTATTAATTCAACTATAAAGTGACTCAAACATCAGGATTAAATCAAATCACTAATTGTCTCTTTTGCATGTTTTACATTCTTATCCTCACTGTAATAAAATCTCACGCATTAATCTAATAAACGATCACTTTCAGACAACAATGGTCTTAATATTATTATTAATAAATAACTCAAATATAATAATAGATAATAATGCTCTCACAGATATTTTATTATTGTTCCATAACTTCCAGCTGCTGCAGTAGCAACATTTGACCGCTGGATGGCAGCACTAACAAAGGCTCTGGATGGTCAAATATAATTCATAATAATGTGAAACCGCAACATTAGGGATTTTATGACTAATTGGAGCCACATTTTATCTATTGTTCCAATTCACAGAAATTACATCACATTAGTCATAAACACGCATTAAATCTTTTGAACAAAATAAAACTCAACAAAATGTTTGCAAAACATTTGAATAATGATCATATTTTTTCTAATGTATCAGTTTATTCTGATTCAGTTTATATATTTATTGAATTATCTGGTAATTTAACCATTCAGTCTCTATTTAATAATCAATACAATCTTCTAAAATACAAAAAGATCAAACATTAGAACATATATCAGGAAAACATATAATCCAAATGTTACTCTTTACATCAGAAATAAGGCAAAGAAATTATTCTACACTTCTTTTATTTTTTACAGAAATGTGATTTAGTGAATAAATAAATATGACTAGTTGTAATATCTGCAGTGATCCTTTCTCACTAAATGTGTTTTCAGTTTAATTTAAGCCTTTTTTAGTCCGATGTTTGTCTTATTTGTCTGTATTTTGTATTTTTTGCTTATAAATTTCGTCTGTTTTTGGTCTTTGTAAATTTTGGGGTTTTTAATGTTTATTTTGTCAGTTTTAAATTTGATTTGAGTTATTTTATTCAGTCAGTTATTGATCCTTTTTGTGAGTTTTTCTCTAATCCGATTCTAATCTGTTTTTAGGTACTTTTAATCTTTTTCGTCTATTTTTTTTAAAGTCTGTATTTTGTCCTTTTTGTTTAAATTGAGTCAATTTTTAGTCTGTTTTCAGTATGATCTCATTCTCGTTTAGTTCATTTTTAGTCGTGTTTTGTTTAGATTTTGTCTGTTTTTGGTCTTTGTTGTGAAGGTTTTGATTTTTAACACATTTTTTTCTTTCATAAATTTGATTTTAGACATTTTATTTAGTGTCTGCTTGGATTCAGTCGATTTTGGTCCTTTTTCTTCCGGATTCTAATCTTTCTGTTTTTAGGTACTTTTAATCTTTTTCATCCTTGATGTCAGTGTTTCAGTCTGTAAATCTGATTTCATATTTGTCTGCATGTATTTGGTATTTTTGTTTAAATGAAGTCGGTTTTGGGGCTGGATCCATTTCTATATGTTTTTGGTCATTTTTTTGTTCTTGTTTATCTGCTCTTTATGTTTTCAGTGTGATTTCGGTTCTTTCAGTGGTTCCTGAGTTCTTCACACTGGATAAAAGTGACATCTGTGGTTGTAAAGTCCAAATGGAACTAAAATAAAAGTTATATATTTGGAAATCACAAGATATACACACACGTTTATATTTGTATCATATGGACAGTAACAATCATTTACTTCAGAACTTGTATTTTAAAGTCACTTCCGGTATTTTAAAGTATTTTAGTAAAAAACAATAATTTACAGGATCTGCTTTTCAAATTTCAAATTGGTTTATTGCAGTGCTTTGATGAGTCATGTTGTTTTTATAATCTTTATTTTGAAAATAATTTCCCGCGGGCCAAGGCTTTGGGGGCCGGATTTGGACCGCGGGTCTTGGTTTTGACACCAACTGAGGCAAGTCCTTAAAAAACTGTTTTATTAACTGTTAAAAGCTTCATAAATCCAGGAAACCAAAGTGTTTTTTAGGTCAGATGCGCGGGGACGGATCCACGCGTGCGTAATGACGCGCGGCTCTAAAAAAGTGGATCGAAGGCGACGCGTTTTTACGCACGGAGCGTGTGCGCGCAGAGCCAGTCACACCGGGGTTGGAGTCCCGCTCCATGGACGGATAAAGAGGCACCGGCGGCTACAGGATGGTCGTCGCGGGAGCCACGAACGGGACTGTGGAGACGCGCGGCTCTCTGGTGATGGAGGCGCGCACTGGGGGCGCAGAGCTGCTGTCGGAGCTGCTCACACCGCGGCTGCTGAAGCTCGCGGAGGCTGCGGTGGTGTCGAGTGTCCGCCCGGAGCTGATGGAGAGCAACGGGAACGGGACGCGCTGCGGGGAGCACATCCTGAGCTACGGCCGCGCGGAGAAGGTTCTGATCGGGGGCGCGCTCGCCGTGCTCACCCTGTCCACTATCTGCGGGAACATGCTGGTGGTGATCTCCGTGTGCGTGGTGAAGAAGCTCCGGCAGCCCTCCAACTACCTGATCGTGTCCCTGGCCGTGGCCGACCTGTCCGTGGCCCTCGCGGTGATGCCGTTCGTCAGCGTCACGGACCTGATCGGTGGTCGGTGGCTCTTCGGTCACTTCTTCTGCAACGTCTTCATCGCCATGGACGTGATGTGCTGCACCGCGTCCATCATGACGCTGTGCGTCATCAGCATCGACAGGTGAGTTCACCTGGAACCAGAGCTGTGCATTAATCTGACCATACGATACGATTCATGTTTGAATGTCACGATACAATATGTATATCGATACTAAACAATACGATACACATATTACATCGCAATATCAATAATAACACATTTCACCTTTACAAGTACAAAATGGTATGAAATCAAAGGAAAGTTTTTCATTGTTTCCGGGGGGGGGGGGCGGGGCGGGGGCATCAACAAATAAAACAATGTATAACCGTCTGAAGATTCACGCCAACCACAATGTGTGTAACATATACGATATTGCAAATATTATTAGTAACATAATTGATCATGTTAACTCCAAAATTTGCTTCGACATGTCGTTTAATGTAAATTGATGATAATCATTTTTGCTGCAGTACCATAACATACATGAACTGCTGGGGGCAGTGTTGTATCACCATTTACATTGAGAACACCAATTACGCAACAGAAGTAGAATCAACCTAAAACGTATATAACACACCAGAGGTCCAACTAACGTCAATATTTAATATGTTAGAATCACAGCAGCAGAAAACTGTTCCATATATACTTTTTCAATAAATTTGGGGAAACTATAATGAATTATTTTGCCCCTCTCACAAGCTCCGTGTATGTATGAAGTAAATGGTAACTAACTGTAATTCAAGTATGAATATTTTTAAAAAAAATTAAAAAAGTGGAAAGTTTACCAAAGTGTCAAACTACAATTTTCAATTTTTTTTTTTTTTACTTTTGCTTCTACAACAGTTTCACATTCTGTTAAGTTCTTGAATTCTTAAACAACTAACCACATACATCTATAAACGTGTCCAGCATGTTTTATGAAAATAAAGTGCAGCTAAAAAGGAAGGTTCTCAACCTTTTCAGCCACGCCCGCCAAAATAAAGGTGAAATAAATGATTTGATGAGCTGCAGCAGTGTGTGTGTGTGTATGTGCGTGTGTGTGTCTGAAATTTCCTCTCGTCAATTCCTCAAACATGACTTTTTGAGTCAAATCGTTGACTTCTGTGGGAGACAAACACAAACTGAGTGAAGATAAACATGGATAAATCAAAGTGTTCATAAACAGAATCTGTGAAAATAAAACAAATTTATGTTTATTTATAAATCAGTTTATTGTGGAATTTTAATGAGAACATCTGATCTGTGATGAAGCTTCATGTGTGTCTTCTTCATCTTCATCCTAAGTATCTTCATCTCTCTCATTATGTAATCATCACCACCAATATCACCCTCTTCTCTTCATCATCTTCATCTTTTACATTACGCACAAGATTGAACCTGAAACCTTCTCATGTCTTTCTAACCCTGTGTGTGTGTGTGTGTGTGTGTGTGTGTGTAATGATGCGTACACTCGTCCTCAGAGAGCAGCACTGACCACATCTGGCCTTCAGCGTAAACTTGATTTTAACCCTTTCATGTACTGCAGTGGACAGATGCTACATGCTAAGCTAATCACATGTGATACTGGTCGCTACAAGCTAAGGCTAAGCTAACCAAACATGTTGTCCAGTCGCTACTTGCTTATCTAATCAAACATGTGGACTAGCGGCTACATGCTATGTTAATCAAACATGTGTGACTAGTTGCGTGCTAAGCTTACCAAGGAAGTGTGATTAGTCGCTACGTCCAAGGTAATCACATATATAAGACTGGCTGTTACATGCTAAGCTAACCAAACTTATGGGGCTAGTCGCTACATGTTACGCTAATCAAACATATGGGACTGGTTGCTATGTTCTCTGCTAATCAAACGCAGGACTGGTCGCTACGTACTAAGCTAATCAAACATGTGGGACTGATTGCTACGTACTAAGCCAATCAAACATGGGACTGGTCACTACGTGCTAAGCTAATCAAACATGTGGGACTGGTCACTACATGCTAAGCTAATCAAACATGTGGGACTGGTCACTACATGCTAAGCTAATCAAACATGTGGGACTGATTGCTACGTGCTAAGCTAATCAAACGTGGGACTGGTCACTATGTGCTAAGCTAATCAAACATGGGACTGGTCACTACGCGCTAAGCTAATCAAACATGTGGGACTAGTCGATACTTGCTAAGCTAATCAAACGTGTTTCTAGTCGTTACATGCTAAGCTAATCAAACATGTGGCCTATTTGCTACATGCTAAGCTAATCAAACATGTGACTGGGCTCTGGTTTGGATCCTTTTCAGTCTAGAGGAAGAAGCTCCTCCCTCTCTCAAAAAGATGCACCACATGTTTGGAAGAAATATGAAACATCCGCAGCACAGAAAGACGTGGATGAGGCGTTAAATGGCTGCATGTTAATGTGTATTCACTAGTGGGAGGAGCCAACTAAAGCAGGTGCTGTCTGTGTGTCTGCAGGTATCTGGGGATCACGAAGCCTTTGACTTACCCGGTGCGACAAAATGGCTGCTGCATGGCTAAAATGATCGTGTCGGTGTGGCTGCTGTCCGCCTCCATCACGCTGCCGCCACTCTTTGGCTGGGCGCAAAATGTCAATGACGGCCGGGTGTGTCTAATCAGCCAGGACTTCGGTTACACTGTCTACTCCACAGCGGTGGCCTTCTATATCCCCATGTCCGTCATGCTCATCATGTATTACCGCATCTACCGCGCCGCCAAGCTCAGCGCCGCCAAGCATACTATTACTGGGTTCCCCCGGGCTGGCGAGTGCCGAGGCGGGAAGGATTTCCTTTCACCGCCGCTGCCGCTGGTGGTGGTGGACTCCGGGGAAAGCACCAGCGTGAGGGCGACAGACACCGAGGAGGAGGAGGAGAGCCTTGACTGCGTTTCGGCGGCACTGAAGCTGCAGCGCGAGGTGGAGGAGGAGTGTGGCTCGCGCGTGTCCCGCCTCCTCAAGGCCAGCGAGCACCACCAACGGCGCCGGCAGAAGAAGAACCAGTCCATCTTCAAACGGGAGCAGAAGGCGGCGGCCACTCTGGGCATCGTGGTGGGTGCCTTCACCTTTTGCTGGCTGCCCTTCTTCCTGGTGTCCACAGCGCGGCCGTTTGTCTGCGGCGTGGAGTGCAGCTGCGTGCCACTGTGGCTGGAGAGGACGCTGCTGTGGCTGGGCTATGCCAACTCGCTCATCAACCCCTTCATCTACGCCTTTTTTAACCGCGACCTGAGGACCACCTACAGCAACCTGCTGCGCTGCCGCTACCGGAACATCAACCGCAAGCTGTCGGCGGCCGGCATGCACGAGGCCTTGAAGCTGGCGGAGAAACCCAGCGACATGTAGAGAAGCCGCTCCGCTCTGGAATATCATCAAAAGACCAAAACACCGTTCGGAACTTCAGCAAAAATCTTTTTGTCTTCTTTGAGGTTTTAAACATCAAAAGAAACATCAAAGCGATCAAGAGGCACCTCTGACAAAGTTGTTTTCTTGAGGAACAGTTGTTTGAATAAATAAAACCATATATATTATTATTCAAAAAGAAGCTTGCTGGTATTACACGAAAGTCAAGAAACTATCAAAGAGATCAGTTGATGCCTCTGACAAAGACTGACAGTTGACAGTCGAAACATGTCGGGAGATCAAAGCAAACTTCCTGAAAAAAGTTGTCTGAATAAATGAAACCAAATGAACTTGCTGGAATTAGTGTTTGAAGTCAGTCAGCCCTTACTTTTCTCAGTATTTAACTAAAAAAAGACGATAAAATAGATCTAGTCACGGATTGAACATGAAAGAAAGGTGGATTCCTGACATTGGTGTCTAGAAAAAAAAAGGTTCTCAACCTATTTAGTGCTCTGATTAGCATTAGCATCGGCATCACTTACTCTCTGTATTCACACACTCACGTAAACTGTTTACTGACTCCTATTAAAAAAAAGAAAAAGTAATTGAACAAATAACCATCTTCATATTACTTTAGGATTTTCGTACAAACAACGACTTCCACTTCATCACTTTGTTTGCTTTAGATTCTCGTGGCGAAATGTGGAGAATAATCGTATGATTATGAGTTGTTGGATGAACAATGTTTGCATGGTGGGACTCACAGTTCTGGACTAAGAACTCTGCTGTTTATTCCCAGGATAAAACATCACTAAGGTTTACCTTCACCACTGAGGACTGGGACGTAACGTTTTCTGTTGTAAATAAAGTGTTCGTATGTTTTTAAAAGGAATATTAGTTCGTTTGATACAGAGCCAAAAACCTTTTTCTGTCTTTAAGAGCAGAGGTTCTCAACCTTGGCATCAGGACCACATTTTTGGTTGCGAGACACTGCAAGGGGGTCGCCAGAGGCTACAAGAAACCTAAAAATTTTCATTTAACAGTTTGAGCCCATTTTGGCTTTTGTTTTTTTCTTTAACTTCACCAAAATTTCCGTATTTTCATCACTTTTTCTTGCCATATTTTTGTTCCTTTTAATGTATTTTTGCTACATTTCTCCCATTTCTGACACTTCTACATCACATTTCAATCTCTTTTCTGCACATTTTTTTCCATTTTTAAGACACGTTCAGCACTTATAAACGCTTTCTACCACTTTTACACCTAATGTCACATATGATGATCCATTATTGTCACTTTTAACCTCTTTTCATCATATTTCATTATTATTTTAGCCAATTTAACCACATTCACCATTAGTCATGCCCATTATTTGCCAGTTTAAACTAACTGTTCCAATATTGTCACTTTGAACCATTTTATTAGTGATTAAAACCATGATTTCCATCTTTAAGATGACTATAATAATAATAATAAACGTTCCTGGATAACAGTGGATATTATTCAGATGAATAAATAAATGTGGTTATCACAGATTCATAGAACAATGGACCATCATTTTACTGACTTTATGGATGGACCCCAAAAATCTCTCCTTTATTCCCCCAGAAAAGGAGAAAAGGTTGAGAACCACTGCTTTTGGATGTTCAACACGTCTTTGGATCGAAGGGAAATATTTACGTCTCTTTTATGTCTCTGTGCTGTTTACTGAGCTGACTGTTAGCATTAGCGCCTCCATAATCCTCATCATTAGCATTAGCATTAGCCTGGATTCCCAGGAGTGAAACCATTAGACTGAGCCATTAAAGCAACGTCTGATCTGTGAGCTGTTGTTCTATAGACAGGAAACACAGATCAGCTTACTGTAATACTGCTGCTGCAGTGCATTCTGGGTAATGTTAGCTGGGAGCATTTGACCCATTTTTGTGCAACCAGGTGGTTTCCCTCCGTGTGTGTGTGAAGACGTCTTTACTGTGAGCGAGAAATTCTGTTTAAACATATTTTAACTCGTTGAAAATGAAAAGTGCCACATTTTTCAAACATGGTGCAGACTCTTCATTTTTTTTATCATTTACTCCAAAAATGCAAAGAACAAGTTAAAAAAAAAAATCTACATGATGTTTTTATTCATTTTTATTTTGCTTATTATTATAATTATTTATTTATTTATTTTTATTATGATGGAGATGATCAGCTGTTTGGTGCCAAAGGCTCAGACTAGTTTAAATGTTTATTTTGTACAGTTTTCTGATTCTCATGAAGTGAAATGTCATCATTAAACACTCTGAAACATTATTTCTGTGTTTTTGTTTAGTAGTCACACGCAATAACTAAAAAAACCACATCATACACAACAACGATACACAAATGACATCATAATGATGCAAAATGACAAGTAAATAGATCTAGAATAACAAAATGTGAGCAAAAACACTCAAAAGAACAAAAAAGGTCACATAATGACTCTGAAATGACACAAATACATGAGTCGTTATGAGTCCTGGAGGCTTTGCTGACACGTTACACAGTAAATCAGTGGACCATCCAACATCAACTGCTTCTATTTATTCAGTGAAAAGTGTGAGTGGAACAAAGTGTGAAGTGCTGCCAGAGGACGAACAAACAGTGAAGGATGGAGGGGTGAGAGAACGAGTGCAGAGCAGCACAGCAGGAGGAGGAAGAGGAAGTGATGAAGAAGAGGGTGAAGAAAGGAGAGCTGCAGCTGTCACATACACTCGACTCTCACAGCCTTTCACTGTTAGTGATGTGATAACATAACAAGTCAAAAACTCAATGATGATGAGTCAGCATTATTAATAATTATCAGGAAGTATTTAAAGCACAAAATAACTCATTTAATCTGAGTCATAGAACAGTCATGTGGAGACAGGACCATCTATAAGGGGGAATAAAGGAGAGATTTTTGGGGTCCATCCATAAAGTCAGTAAAATGATGGTCCATTGTTCTATGAATCTGTGATAACCACATTTATTTATTCATCTGAATAATATCCACTGTTATCCAGGAACGTTTATTATTATTATTATAGTCATCTTAAAGATGGAAATCCTGGTTTTAATCACTAATAAAATGATTCAAAGTGACCAAAAATGATGGAAAAGTTGGTGAAATGGGATTTTAAAAACCACAGAAATTGGTTAAATGTTGCAAATTGTAGACAATGGAATTTAAAAATATAGGAAACATGAGATTAAACGACCAAAATATGGGCATTAAAATAATGAATGTGGTTAAATTTGCAAAAATAATTATGAAATCTGGTGAAAAGAGGTTAAAAATGACAATAATGGGTCAACATATGTGACATTAGGTGTAAAAGTGGTGAAAAGGGTTTATAAGTGCTGAACATGTCTGGAAAGTAGAAAAAAATAAAAGTATCAGAAATGGCAGTAATATAATAAAAATACATTAAAAGGAGCAAAAATAAGGCAAGAAAAAGTGATGAAAATATGTTAAAATATGGTGAGTTTGGTGTAGTTGCAGAAAAAAGGTAAAAATAAGCAAAAATGGGCACAAATTGTTAAAAAAAAAAAATTCTTAGTTTCTTAAAGGCATCTGGTGACCCCCTCCCAGTCTTCCTCATTATTTGTGTATTTTTGTGTTTTTGTTGCCCTTGTGTGTATTTTTGTAGCTGTTTACTCATGTTCACGTCTGATGTGGATTAAAGATACATCTGTTTTTTTCTGCTGGGTTTTTAATTCTTTCCCTTTCCAGAATCTTCTTCCCTTCAAACTGTTCCCGTCTCCGTCTATAATCCATGTGTCTGATGTTTTAATCCTAAACTGCTGTCATTCTGTGTTGAATAAGATCAGTGATCATTGTTCTCTTACCTCAGCCTCTCACAGGAGGAGGAAAGTGTGGTTTGTCTTTCTCTGTATTTCTCCTGCTTCTTGAACATGACGTGATGTCAGACGCTGCTCTGAAGTTTTCCTGTTCCCACGATTAGAAATAAAAAGAAATGTGTTTAATAATCATAGTGAAAGAATGAAACACAAATAAAGTGACTGTGAAGGAAACCGTGCTTAGCTAGCACTGCTATGTGCTAAGCTACCATGGGCACAAATGGCTACGTGCTAAGCTAGAAAACATGTGGACAGATGGCTACGTGCTAAGCTAGCAAGCATGTGGACAGATGGCTACGTGCTAAGCTAACAAGCATGTGGACAAATGGCTACGTGCTAAGCTAACAAGCATGTGGACAAATGGCTACGTGCTAAGCTAGCAAGCATGTGGACAGATGGCTACGTGCTAAGCTAACAAGCATGTGGACAGATGGCTATGTGCTAAGCTAACAAGCATGTGGACAGATGGCTACGTGCTAAGCTAACAAGCAGGTGGACAGATGGCTACGTGCTAAGCTACCAAGCATGTGCACAAATGGCTACGTGCTAAGTTAACAAACATGTGGACAGATGGCTACGTGCTAAGCTAACAAGCATGTGGACAAATGGCTATGTGCTAAGCTAGCAAGCATGTGGACAGATGGCTACGTGCTAAGCTAACAAGCATGTGGACAGATGGCTACGTGCTAAGCTAACAAGCATGTGGACAGATGACCATGTGCTAAGCTAACAAGCATGTGGACAGGTGGCTACGTGCTAAGCTAACAAACATGTGGAAAGGTGGCTACGTGCTAAGCTAACAAATATGTGGACAGGCGGCTACAAAACAGACATTTGGTTTATTTATAGGTTGTTGTTTATCTTTTAGGAAACATGATTAAATAGATTAAATAAGTGTGTGTATGATTATGTGTGTGTGTGTGTGTCAGATGAGTAACACACACAGGGTGTGTGAAGGAGAAGTTAGTGAGTGATATTTTTGTAGAATCACTTCACAGAAACACACAAAAAGCTGAGAGGAGGCGATGATGATGATGATGATGAAAATTGGGCCTCGTTTGGCTGCAGCACAGTTCCCTCTGTGAGTGTGAGTGTGTGTGGATAAAAGTTCTGACACACACACACACACTCTCTCCTGTGATTCCATTCCTCCTGTTTTGCCTCTTAAATGCACTCGTCCTCCTAAAAATGGAGCAGCAGAGTGAAAAGAAGAGTCAGTGTTGTTCAGAAACGCACAAAATACACACTTTCCTCCTCAGCGTTGGGCACACACACACACACACACACACACACACACACACAGAGCAGCAGATATATGAGGAGGAAACACACTTACATCCCATTTTCTGATAGAATATTTTGCTAAATATTCAGTGTGAGTGAAGAGAGGAGGCGTGTGTGACCTACATACACAGACTGGACACACACACACACACACACACTTTCTGACTGTAGTTAAATACACAAATTAAAGCAGAAACAGGTCTGACACTGAAGGAGTAACTATATCTGATTACAATGTTATCCCCGCCCCTTTACTCTTTGACCCCGCCCAGCCAGCGCCGCTACATGTTAACCTCACACTAGGGATGGGCGATATGGACTAAAAAAATTATCCCGATAATTTCTGGTATTTATCATGATAATGATAAATATCATGATAAATAAAAACTTAAAGTGTAAACAGGTTCTTTACAAACATAAATAAATGTTAATACATCAACATTAGACACATTAAAAAGTCTACAATAACTGCTGACTCAGAGTTTATGAGCTGATATTTTATGGAATATATTAGTGCATATGGATCATCTATTAGTGTTATTGTATTTAATATATTTATTTCCTCACTTAAAAAGAAATTCTTTTCTAAAAAATAAAAAAGCACAAATAACTCTATCAGTGTTTTTACTGCTGATGAATCTTGTTTCATTTATTTTATGAGTTACATAAAGTTATGCTTAATAAATAACTATGATTTCCTATAATAAAACCAGATCAAGCTGATGATGTAATCATTCAGTATATTTATGTGTAATAATATCAATAGTTACATTAGTCTAATAGGACCAGCTTTGTCTGTGAACATGTGAAATATAATAAAAAATATTGTGTTTCACAAATTGGGACGGATGAATAGTGACATTATTATTGATGCTAACATTTATTTCACACAATGTGTGACATGTTTAGTTTTTATTCTTTCATACAAATATTAAATCTGATCATAAACTAATCTATGGTTCTCTGTGGTTTTATGACAGTTAGACGTGTTCTTTATTTGGTTTGTTCCTTATATGAAGTGGTTAGCATTAGCTCTTAGCCCAGTCTGTGTGTGTTGGTGTGTTAGCTTAGCATAGTTAGCTGTAGTTGTGTTTCCAGTTCATAATCGTTGCTACAGGTTCATCTCTGTCCCTGTGTTTGTAGATCTTTGGGTGGATCTGATGGAGGAACTAGATTGGTTCACTTTGTTCAGAATCAGAAATGTTTTATTGGCCATGTACAGTTTTAAGGACAGTACAAGAAATTTGTCTTGGTAGTTGGTGGACAAAACAAACAACAACAAAAAAAAAAAAGAACAACCCAGCAACAATAATAATAATGATAAATATAAAGGATGAGGGATAAATGAAGGATAGAGAATAAAGAATAAATATAAATATATATATATACAGTGCAGCAGATAATGTCATCATGGAGGTGGTGATCGGGTGGGTGTGTGTGTGTGTGTGGGGGGGGGGTTCAGTGGGTGACTTGGGGTGTGTTCATGTGGATGGTGGCAGAGGGAAAGAAGCTGTTTTTGTGTCTGGAGGTTCTGGTTCTGATGGACCTAAACCTCCTTCCAGAAGGGAGAGATTGAAACAGTTTATGACCGGGGTGGGAGGGGTCGGCCACAATCTTTCCTGCACGCCTCAAAATCCTGGAGGCGTACAGGTCCTGGAGGGAGGGCAGATTGCAGCCGATGACCTTCTCTGCAGAGTGGATGATACGCTGCAGTCTGACCTTGTCCTTGGCCGTAGCTGCAGCGTACCAGATGGTGATGGAGGAGCAGAGGATGGACTGGATGATGGAGCTGTAGAAGTTCACCATCATCTTTGTTGGCAGACTGAACTTCTTCAGCTGCTACAGGAAGTACATCCTCTGCTGAGCTTTTTTGATGATGGAGCTGATGTTCAGCTCCCACTTGAGGTCCTGAGTGATGATGGTCCCCAGGAAGCAGAAGTACTCCACAGAGCTCACTGTAGTCTCCCCCAGGGTGAGGGGGTTGAGGGGGGCTGGCTTCTTCCTGAAGCCTGCTATCATCTCCACTGTCTTTAAAGCATTGAGCTCCAGGTTGTTCTGGCTGCACCAGGACACCAGCCGGTCTGTCTCCACCTGTAGTCAGACTCGTCTCCATCAGAGATGAGACCGATGATGGTCGTGTCGTCTGCAAACTTCAGGAGTTTGACCGACTGGTGAGAGGAGGTGCAGCTGTTGGTGTACAGGGAGAAGATCAGAGGAGAAAGAACACAGCCCTGAGGAGATCCAGTGCTGATGGTCCGGGGAGCAGAGATGGTTTTTCCCAGCTTCACGTGCTGCTTCCTGTCAGACAGGAAGTCTGTGATCCACTTGCAGGTGGAGTCTGGCACGTTCAGCTGGGAAAGCTTGTCCTGAAGGAGAGCTGGGATTATAGTGTTGAAAGCAGAGCTGAAGTCCACAAACAGGATCCTGGCGTAGGAGCCTGGGGAGTCCAGGTGCTGGAGGATGAAGTGGAGAGCCAGGTTTACAGCATCGTCTACAGACCTGTTGGATCTATAGGCAAACTGCAGGGGGTCCAGGTGGGGGTCGGTGATGTCCTTGATGTGGGAGAGCATGCGGCATTCAAAGGACTTCATGACCACAGATGTCAGAGCGATGGGTCTGTAGTCATTAAGTCCTGTGATCCTCAGCTTTTTAGGGACAGGAACGATGGTGGAGACCTTAAAACAGGCTGGTACGGTGCATGTCTCCAGTGAGGTGTTAAAAATGTCTGTGAACACTGGAGACAGCTGATCAGCACAGTGCTTTAAGGTGGAAGGAGAGACAGAGTCCGGTCCACAAGCCTTACGGGGGTTTTGTCTTCTGAAAAGTCTATTTACATCTCTCTCTTTGATGGAGAAAGGTGTCTCTGTGGGCGGGGGGAGGAGGGGGGGAAGATAGGGGAGAGAGCCTCAGTAAGCAGCTGTGGTGAGACTGTAGCTTTGATGTGGGGGGTGAAGGTGTTGGAGTGAGGCTGGTCAGAGGTGTGAGGGGGGAGGAGTCAAGTCTGTCCCATTGTCTGTCAAATCTACAATAGAACTCATTCAGACTGTTGGCCAGGCAGAGGTCGTTAGCAGCAGCAGGGGCTCTGGGCTTGTAGTTTGTAATTTGCCTGAGCCCTCTCCAGACAGAAGCCGAGTCATTCACAGAGAACTGATGTTGTAGCTTCTCTGAGTACAAACGTTTGGCTTTTCTCACCTCCTTTCCAAACGTGTACTTCGACTCTCTGTACCTGGCTCTGTCTCCACTCCTGAAAGCGTCCTCTTTGTCTGCCCTCAGCCCTCTGAGCTTAGCTGTGAACCAGGGTTTGTCATTGTTATAACTCACCCTGGTCTTTGATGGAATACAGCTGTCCTCACAAAAGCTGATGTAGGACGTCACAGCGTCTGTAAACTCATCCAGAGAACTGTTCGCAGACCTGAAAACATCCCAGTCAGTACAGTCCAAACACTCCTGGAGTTTCTCCACTGCTTCACTGGTCCACTGTTTAGATTCCTTCACCACAGGTTTACAGAGCTTCAGCCTCTGTCTGTATGAAGGAATCAGGTGGACCATCACATGGTCCGATAGGCCCAGTGCAGCACGGGAAACGGCGTGATAAGCACTGCTTAGTGTGGTGTAACAGTGATCCAGTGTCTTCTCCTCTCTGGTCGGACATTTAATTAATTGTCTATATTTGGGGAGCTGGTGTGAGAGGTCCCCTTTATTAAAGTCACCAAGCACAATGATAAAAGAGTCCGGGTAGGTCCGCTCCATGCACAGGATCTGGTCGGCGAGTGTGCGCTGTGCCTCGCACACATCAGCTGATGGTGTGATGTACACACCAACCAGGATGAATGAAGTGAACTCACGGGGAGAATAGAAGGGTTTGCTGTTGATAATCAAGGATTCCAGGTGAGGAGAGCAGTGCTGGAGGATCACTGTCACGTCGTTACACCAGTTACTGTTCACATAAAAGCAGATTCCTCCACCTTTCCTCTTCCCGGTGAGCTCCGCGTCTCGGTCCGCTCTGTGAAGTTGGAAGCCGGCCAACTGCAGCGCAGAGTCCGGTACCGCTCCACACAGCCACGTTTCCGTGAAGCACAGAACAGAAGATGAGGAGAAGTCTCTGTTTCTACCTAACAGCAGCTGGAGTTCGTCCACTTTGTTACACAGTGAGGGCACGTTAGAGAGGAATATCCCCGGTAACGGTGTGCGTCGGCCGCGCTGGCGGAGGCGCACAAGCGCACCAGCTCTTTTTCCTCTCCTCCGGTGCTTCACTGCGTGAGCAAAGGTGAGCGAACCTTTGAGTAAAATGTCCAGTAAATCCACAGAGGAAGCGATGAAAGTGGGAAATAAATCTTTGGGGATTGTTGATGTTTATCTGGTTTTAACCAAGTAGTGGTTCATGATGTATCGCTGCTCGGCAGCTTCAGGTGACGAGCACCGCTGTGTGTGTGTGTGTGTGTGTGTGTGTGTGTGCGTGTGCGTTCTTGGCTACATTAAGGGACAAATGACCCTCGCTAATTTCAGACATGGGAATTTATCGTTTTTATCGTGGGATGACAAATTCTTACCGGTGAGAATATTTTTGACGATAAATCATAAACGATAAATATATCGCACTTTCCTACCTCACACGAACGTGTGAGACTGGTCGCTACGTGCTAAGCTAACTCAAACATATGGGATTGGTCGCTATGTGCTAAGCTAACCCTAGTTCTAAGTTAACCCAAACATGCAAGATTTTTTGTTACATGCTAAGTTAACCAAACATGTGGGACTGGTAGCTAAGTGCTACGCTAACCCAAACATGTGGGACTGGTAGCTAAGTGCTACGCTAACCCAAACATGTGGGACTGGTCACTATGTGCTAAGCTAACCCTAACATGTGGGATTAGTTGCTACATGCTAAGCTAACCCAAAAATGTGGGACTGGTCATTACTTGCTAAGCTAACCAAAACAGGTGGGAATTGTTGCTATATGCTAAGCTAACCAAACATGTTGGTCTGATCGCTACATGCTAACCAAACATGTTGGTCTGATCGCTACATGCTAACCAAACATGTGGGTCTGGTTGCTACATGCAAAGCTAACCAACATATTTTTTCCTCTAAGTAAACAGATAAAGTGAAGTACAGTGTTTTTTTCTCTTCTATTGTTGTGTGTGTGTGTGTTATTGTGTAGCAGGATGATCAGATTGTGCTAATGTCGCTAATGATTCATCAGATCAGATCAAAGGAAACATGGCTGTGTCTTATCAGGAGATGACAATGTAAGGACACCATGACTAATTGTTCCAGGAGTGACTGGTTCCTTCCTTTAAGAATAATGGACCATTACTGGAGTGGGAGGAGGAGGAGCAGGGACCACTGGTTTCACACCAACTGTTGTCATAAAATTACAACCAGAGACTAATTAGAGATGCTTTGTGTATTTTTGTTTTGTGTTCTTGGATCATGTTGTATTGTTTTGTCTGTTTCCAACGGACCTAAAGTGATTGATTGTTTAAGAAATGTGCTCGTCTACTTTGAATAATATGACATCATAACAAGTGAAGTGCACAGAATAACAGCCTTTCCTGTGATTTCAAGTCATGTTTCCAGAATAAACTGGGAGTTAAAACCAGGGCCGGCCTTCCCGACAGGCAACACAGGCGGCCGCCTAGGGCGCCATCTGCTGGAGGGGCACCAAATTGCACCCACCCCCAATTAATCTATCTATAAAAGCAAGGAACATCTGTGTGCGTGCTTGTGTGTTTGTGGAACGAATATCTCCCCGGCGCGTTATCTGATCGACCTGAAACGTTGTCAACGGCTTCCAAATACCCTGAGTGTGTGCAGCCGTTATTTTTGAGTATTTCGGACAGAGCTGAGAAGGCGTGGAGGTGGGCTCTCAAGTGATTGATTGGATAACAACATTGAAACACAGGGATGACATCATTGTAACATAAGGATGACATCATCACTGTAGAGGTAGGACCAATGTTCTAATATACCAATGTTCCAAAATGGGTGGGGCGTGATGCTTGGGCTCTCCAGTGATCGGCTCTGGCCCGCATTGTTTTAAAACACTGATGATGTCATCAGAGAGAAACACCTCAGCAGCAGGAGGAACGCTTTAACGCTACAGAGTATGTACACCTCTTTGTACATTCAACCTTCAAACACGTACTCATTTGGCCATAATCGACAACTCAACTTAAGCTCCCTCAATATGAAGACATACCTCTGACGGGCACTGTACTCGTCTATCTATAAAAACAAGGAACGTCTGTGTGCGTGCAAATCCAATTTAAAACCAATTTGAAATGACCAATCCACACTGTGGAACTCCTGTCAAACATTGTTTTAGAACACTGATGATGTCATCAACAGTGACTTCATCATCAGTGTTCTATTCTATGCTAATGCAGTGCAACGTTGTCTGTCTGTACACGATAACTTGAAAAGTTATGAACAGATTTTGATGAAATTTCAGGAAATGTTAATAATGGGTCAAGGAACAACGGATTACATTTTGGTGATGTTCGGGCAACCAAAAATATATATATAGATATATATGTCCCATTAATTTTCCCATCCACAGTGTGGGACTCCTGTTAATGTCAATATGAATACATACCTCCAACGGGCACTGTACAAGTAATAATAATAATAATTTAGGAAGATGTAATAAACATAAAACATACCCTTTACAATCACTGTACATGTTTTTTTCTGTAATCTGTAACTATACCTGCTGATCTTCTGCCCATATTTATGAATATTTGTATTTAATTCTTGTTCTATTCTATATAATTCTGTGTTGTTTGCACATAGTGTTCTTTGGTTTTATGATTTTTGTTACTGACTAGTAAAACCAAACAGGTAAGTAGAAATTCCCTTGCACTGAAACATAGTGTATTATTCAAATTTTTAAAAAATAGGTTTTTTTTTAATGGTTTGTTGTGTCGCAAAAACAAATAATGTTTACACACTGTTTAGACTTAAAAAAAAGAAACAAATTATCTATTGTTATTCATTTATTTGCGAGGGCGAGTTAAAGCACTCATACCTGGGGCATCACATGACCTAAAACTGGTAAAAACCAAAGAGTGAATCCTTCCAACGAGCTTAAACTCAGCAGTGTTTTTTGGCAACGAGGACAAAGTGACTTTAGTTCAGCTGAGGCGTCTGAAGCTCTTCCTGTTTTTAAATTGAACATTAGTTTTCTGATCACATGTGAACATCTCAGTGAAATCCACTGTGATTTGTTTCTGTGACATTTAGTGTTTTGCTTCTTCATCCTTTAGCTCATGTCCTTTAAACACCCTGAGGATGAAGTGTGTGTGTGTGTGTGTATGAGAAATGATGCTTCCCACAGTCAGGTTTAACAGCTCAACAAAGACGGTTGTCTCCTCCATCTGTGTATATATATCTATCCTTGTATCTGTGCAGCTAAATTTACCCTCTCTGTGTCTCTCTGGGAGCTTTTCACTTTCTATCTATTATGAAACATCTACTTTCCAGCATCTATAACAGTGTCACGGACTCCTCGTTTCACACAGACCCAGAGGAAACCCATGTTATTGGCTCTGAGGTCATCATTAGATCACCTTCATCATAAAACACAGTTATTTATTATAGACATGTTCTGTGTAGCATCCATTTCATATTCCATTCAGGCATGATGTGGATCTTATGTTGTGTAGGGAGGAGGAAACCATGTATCATAGACAGGACATGTTCATTTTTATGTCATTTGTGCTCATGTGAACACTGATTCATTACCAGTGACCAGCCCCACAGGTTTTGGTTAGCTTAGCACATAGCAACCAGTCCCACATGTTTGGGTTAGCTTAGCACATAGCAACCAGTCCCACATGTTTGGGTTAGTTTAGCACGTAGCAACCAGTCCCACATGTTTGGGTTAGCTTAGCACATAGCAACCAGTCCCACATGTTTGGGTTAGCTTAGCACGTAACAACCAGTCCCACATGTTTGGGTTAGCTTAGCACGTAGCAACCAGTCCCACATGTTTGGGTTAGCTTAGCACATAGCAACCAGTCCCACATGTTTGGGTTAGCTTAGCATGTAGCAACCAGTCCCACATGTTTGGGTTAGCTTAGCACGTAGCAACCAGTCCCACATGTTTTGGTTAGCTTAGCATTTAGACACAAATCCCATATGTTTGGGTTAGCTTAGCACGTAGCTCCCAGTGCCCCTGGGAATATTCCCTGCTATAGCTTAGCATAGAGGAAACTGTCTCACTTTGTTGCTTTGAGAGTGGAAAGAACACACACCTGTTCACTGAATCCAGCTTCACACAGAAAACTGTCAACACCATCACCACGTCCTCACAGAGCCTGGCTGGAAGGACGCACACACACACACACACACACACACACACACACACACACACACACACACACACACACACACACACACACACACACACACACACACACACACACACACACACACACACACACACACACACACACACACACACACACACACACACAGTGAAATGAGAGGCTTTGCTGGTATTAATGTGATCACTGAAAGGATGCAGGCGCGTGTGGATTTGTAACACCTCATGTCATTATGTGAGGATCACGGAGGTCACCACTGAACACGGCGATGCTTTTAAAGGTCATTGTAGGACACGTGCAAGAAAATGTCAGATCTACTGAGGAATACAGTATAATAATTACCCAGTAAACCTAAAATATAATAATCTAATGTCATGATTGTTACCACAGACGAGGGCCGTAGATTGCAGTCAAGAACACAACTTCACATCAAAATCACACAAGATGATAACATGTTTGTGTCGTCTCTCTGATAGAAAACATGCAGGACAGGAGCCCTCTAGGAGCGATGCTAAGCTAACTATGCTAGGCTCCGCCCTCCTCTGGGAGCTTTTAATTCTCTTCCTGTGTCATGTCAGACTTTCTCTGATGTTGAGTCTCCAGAAGATTCTGTCCTCTATGAAGTTCACCTGAAAACGACCTCGACAGGAAGTAGAAACACATTAAGACGTCAAAACAGATCAGATTCAGGATCCACACTAAAAAAAACCATGTGAACTGAACTTTACATGAAGGAGTTTAACACTGTGTTTCTTATGTAATAAAGTGACTAGTGAGGACCAGGGAGACGTGCCGTCAGAGCACGTCAACACACTGTCTGTGCAGCGGTCTCTTCATATTCCTTTAAACATGTTGGGTTTCTTTACAGGAAAAGGAAACTAGAAGATGATTTCTCTCCTGTGGAGATGTTTTGTGGCTTTATTTTGAACATTTATTTAACTATTTGTTGCATTTTGTGAAATTTTCTTTTCTGTTTTTGGAGTTGTTGTATTACTACAGTTCTTTTGTTTATTTTTTATGTTGTGTATTTTCTGTTGACTTTGGAGTTTTTTGGCCTGTTGTGTATTTTAGTTGTTTTGTGATTTTTTTTACCGTTTTGTGCATTGGTAATTTTTTACATTTTAGTTGTTTTGAGTGTTTCTGTTTTATGTATTTTCATTGTTGTTTGTGTGTTTTGGGAGTCGTTTTGTGGTTATTTTTAGCATCACTTTGTGTGTGTGTGTGTTCTTGTGTTACTGCAGGTCTCTCTGTGTGTGTTGCTGATGGTTCCCAGTCCAACCAGTCCATGACAGGAGGAGGTTCCCACACATTTAGAGGTGGTGAAATGTGTCCAGATGGCGTTTCCTGGCTCCGTCCAATCCAACGTCATCATTCTAGCCTTCACAATAAAAGCCTTCACAGTTAGTTGTGTGAGCGCAGACACTCTTTCATTAATGTGGGAGTGTCGTTAACAAATGTTTGGCCTTCACCCAACATGTAGCGTTCCTTTGTGAAGATAAAAATCTACCAATCAACAAGCACCACCTGCTGATGAATACAATCAGTGCATTAATGAGGTTACTAAGAGACAGCAGGGCCAATTAACACCAGCACCACTAAAACATCACCTCTGTGGAGTCTGGTTAGACACAGGATGGAGAACAACAACTGTAACAAAAATAAACAACGTGACTGAAAAAGTCATTTTAAAAAACACAAAAAAACAAAAACAAAATGACTTAAAAACAAATAATGACTCCAAAATGTACCAAACCACATAAAAAAATACACAAAAGGACCACAAAAACCATCCGTCCATCCATCTACTCCCGCTTAGCCGTTTCCGGGTCGCGGGGGCAGAATCCTCAGTAGGGAGGCCCAGACTTCCCTCTCCCCACAAAAACCAGAAAAATTAAATCACAAATGACTCCAAAACACAGAAGACAAAAAAAACACACAAAATTACACAAAAAAATACCAATATCATTTAGAAACACAAAAATAAAACTCCAAAACGACAAATGAAGTACATAAAACGACAAGAAAAACACACAAAATGAACTACATAAAATGACTACAAAAACAAAAAACAACTCCAAAATGCACCAAACCACATTTAAAAAAAAAAACACAAAGCCAAAAAACAAATTAAAATAACTAAAACACACAAACACCACCCACACAAAATCACAAATGACTCTAAAACAACAAAAAACACAAAAATCTAAACTGAAGCACATAAAATGAACACAAACACACAGAAGGCAGCAAAGTTACGAATTAAAAAAAAAAAAATATAAATATTAATATAAACACCAAACATGTATATTTGTGCGTTGTTGTGTTGTTTTAGGAGGAAGTGACAGAAAGTGAGAGAAAAAGGTTTTAATGTTGTGTACAAAAGATTAACTGTGTTCACTCCGTCATGAACACAGATAAAGTGCTGCTAGTAATAAAAACACAACTACACAATGTACACACTACACACACACACACAGCAACGCTGTGTAAAGAGTCGAGTTCAGAGTAAATGAGTCACTGACTCGTCTTCACGGACGTTTCCCAAACCATAAAGTAGTGACAGTGTGTCGTAGTGTTCAGTTACTGGGATCAATGGATCACTTCCCCATCCTGGAGCGAAGGCGTCTCATCATGTTCTGATGGTCACTCTCCTTCTCCTCCGGTTCTCTGATCATCTGAAAACACAACCAGTCACTTTATCAATGAACCAATCATGAACTCAGATCATTTGAACGTCACGAGTCATGGAGGATTCAGATGAAATGTGTGTGTGTGTGTGTGTGACTTACATTGAGGGGGGACACCTCCATGGGGGAGGAGATCTCTGGCCTGTAAAGTTTCCTTTTGTTCTTCTTGGTTCTGAGGCTGAGGGACGATGAAGAGCAGGAGGAAGAGGAGGAAGGGGAGCCCACCAGGCTCATCATCTTCTTCGCTGTGGACACAGTGAAAGTTAACGTGTGAGTCATTTTCACTCTGAAGTGTGAGTCAAAGTTCCTTCACAGTCTCAGAGAAACAAACAGTTTAAAGACTTTTTAAAATATACCAAATGTTCCTTTTCTGTTTATAAACTTTAGTTCTTTTACTGTTACAACTTCATAAAATCACAACAAACATAAATATAGTGAGGATGTAGGAGGCATAAGCTAATGCTATGCTAAGCAACTGCTACTGCTAGGCTAATGCTTGGTTAATAATAATACTAGATTAATGATAATATTAGGCTAATGTTAACTCATTGACTGCCAAAGACGTCTAAAGACGTCGATTGTGTTTTTCGGCTGGGGTTGCTAGGAGACAGTGTGATGAAGCTTTTCGGTGAATATCTAAATTGTACCATGATGTAGTGACCAACAGAGGAGAGGAAAGGAGTTAACGAGACAGAAAATGGCACTGTGAGAATAGATAAAGTTCCCACCAGCTCACAGTAGCACACACTCAACCAGAACATGTGTGGAACTAAGTGGACTATTGAGAGTGTAGCGATGGTGAGAGAAAATGATCAAAAAACTGGACAAGCAGTGACACTCAGCATGTCCAGGATGACGAGGAAGTTGTCTGTGGAGAAAGACTTGGAGGAACGCCAAAATACAGTAAGAAATCCATTCAACTCTGACATAGATAGTAAAATGATAATAATAATGTCATCAAAAGTCTGGTCTCAGTGTTGTTTTTGTAGTTTTATAGAAGGAAACCAATGTTGACATGTCACTAAAGCAAAAAAAAAAAAAAAGTTTCAAAGTCACTAATAGGTTTTTTTTTTAGAAAAAGACATTTTTCTCAGCTTTTTGTCACAAACTGGTGATTTGTGTGAAACTTGCCTCTATTCAACTAATGATTATAGAAGAACAAAACAAGCTAGAAACAAAAACAAATATTTTCTAATCCGGTGTCAATTTTCAGATTGTCATAGTACAAAATATTCTGTGGGTCTTTAAATATTTTATTTTATTTATTTATTTATTTATTCAGTTTATTTCCGACATGGTTACATTCACTTTTTTTTTTTTTTTTTTTATCAGTGAAAATCATCTAAAACACTTGTCAATATGGGGTTGGCTGCTCTGAAAACGGCTGGAAGTGAA
This sequence comes from Gouania willdenowi, assembly GCF_900634775.1. Classification (NCBI taxonomy): domain Eukaryota; kingdom Metazoa; phylum Chordata; class Actinopteri; order Blenniiformes; family Gobiesocidae; genus Gouania; species Gouania willdenowi. The sequence continues at coordinate 1,318,088 of NC_041058.1, read as the reverse complement.
TGATAATGCTTTACTATTGCTAATGCTAGACTAATGTTAATGATAATGCGTGGCTGATGCTAATGCTAGGCTAATGTTATTGTTAGGCTAATGCTAAGTTAATGTTAATTCTAGGCTAATGTTTAGCTATTGCAAGGTTAATGTTTGGCTAATGCTAATTCTAGGTTAATGCTAATTCTAAGATAATGCTAAGCTAATACTAATGCAAGACTAATGGTAATGTTAACGCTAGAGTAATACTTAGATATTGCTAATGCTAGACTCATGCTAATGCTTTAGCTAATGGTAATGACAGGTTAATGCTAACGCTAGGCTAATGCTAAACTAATGTTATGAGCAAGCGAATCATAAAATGGATGATGTGAATTCCCTCATGTGATTGTGACGTGGTTCAACAGCTTCATCCTCACTTTCGTTTTATTCAGGAAATGCAAATATTGTAGTTAATGTAACATTTTACCGCTCCAGTTGGTTTACGTAAACGGAATAGTTACGCTGAAATCACACAAAATGCTTTTTCCATTCATTTTCCCACGATCATTGGAAGAAGGTGAGAATTATCTTTTTTTTTTTTACTTTGAGCAAATGATCTTTGATTATTTGATGAATGAGGTCTGCACTACATCTATATCTGATAAATAATGATGGTGATCTACAGCTGCAGCTGTAATGCAGACATTGAACAGCAGGAGGACAAACTGTGGATCCCTGAGGCTGAGATGAATTCATCTGAACTCTGCTTCAGCTTCTCCTCAGTCACCTTTACACATTCTAAAAACCCAGCTGGGTCATGTGACTGCCTGCAGACAAACAGTGACCTCGTGCTCCAGCTGTGAAGGTCACCCTCAGGTTTACTTCAGGGACTTCATTAGAACGAGAATAAAATCAATGCTAATGAGTGAAATAAGTGAGTTTTGCATCTGTGTCCAGGATCTCCTTCAGATTCTTTGTTTTTTTCACTTTATTAAATCTGCTGAGACGGAGACAGAAGGAACCGCCCCCAGGCTGGTGACTGACAGCTGGAGTCAGAGCAGCACCCGGAGGGAACGGAAGCAGAACTACTGCTAAAGTTTAGCTACAAACGCTCTGTGAGTCAGCAAAATTATGTCCATTGATCTATGAATCTGAATAATATCCACTGTTATCAGGAACATTTATTATTATTATTATAGTCATCTTAAAGATGGAAATCCTTGTTTTTAAGTAAAATGGGTTCAAAGTGACCAAAAATGGTGGAAAATGTGGTGAAATGGAATTTTAAAATTCATAGAAATTGGTTAGAAGTTGAAAATTAGAGTGGGCAATAAAAGACAGAAAGAGTGGTAAAAAGGAACAATTATTTTAAACTGGAAAACAATGGACACGACCATGATAATCATGAAATATGGTGAAAAGAGGTTAAAAGTGACAATAATGGGTCAATATATGACATTAGGTGGAAAGGGTTTATAAGTGCTGAACATGTCTGGAAAGTGGAAAAATGTGCAGAAAAGTCATTAAAATGTGATGTAAAAGTGTCAGAAATGGAAGAAAAGTAGCAAAAATACATTAGAAGAAAAAATATGACAAGAAAAAGTGATAAAATAGGTTAAAATATAGTGTTTGGTGGAGTTGCAGAAAAAAGATGAAAATAAGCAAAAATGGGCTCAAATTGTAAAACATTAAAATCTTCTTAGTTTCTTGAAGGCGACCCCAATTGGGGTCCTGACTCCAAGTTTGAGAACCCCTGACTTACAGTACAAAACATGATTTGTTGAAAAAAAGTGTCGGTATTGTAGAAAAATGATAAATATAAAGTGTTTAGAGGCTGATTGGCTTCTCTTGTTTAGTTTAGAACAGTTTTCATCACAATCAGTTCTCTGATAAGTTGAGTTTAGATTCATTTAGCGATCATGTTATTTAGTGACTGGCATGTGTATTAGGAATATGAAACAAAAGCCGTCACATCATGAAGGTTATAGCTGAACTGGTGATCATGTTATCTTGTGAACAAATAGCTTTGACGGTGTGCTTTTGCTGTGGCCAGTCACCAGTTATAATGTTCACCAGCTGAAGAGATACACCACACACATGAAGTGCTGTTGTTCTCTCTGAGCAATGGTCAGATGATGTCACCACATTGTGTACGGTCACTAACTAAACTGGTAACACTGTGGTTCTTCACACCGACCTTTGGAGCCGAGCAGAGTGGGAGAGCTGTGCAGGAAGTCTCCGATCTTCTGCAGTGCTCCGTCCTTCCTGCAGCTCTGAGAGGTGAGACGAGTGGTGGGAGAACGGCTCTGCATGGACGGACACACACACACACACATTAAAGGAGGAGTGGAACTACGTACAGTATGTACGTTAGCATACAAACGTTAACCCTGCTGTACAGTTCCAGCTCTGAGTCGACTATAGGTTTGTTTATATCACTGGTTCTCAAACGTTTTAGGCTCTAGTCCTCCTTTCTCTTATTTCTGAATCGAAGTCCCCGTTTTGATATCAAGAAGATAATCAAGACATTTTTTTCTGGAATTAGTTTTTGATCATGTTTGAGCTTTTTACTGCATTTTAGTTGAACTAGATTTATACTTCACAAAGTGAAAGTATAGAAATACAGTTATTTAAGGTTGTGTGTTGTTTTAATTAAAAAAAAAGAATAACAATTAAAAAAAAAATTCTGAAAATTCAGGCGACCCCATTTAAACTCCAGGCGACCACACATGGGGTCCCAACCCCAAAGTTGAAAGGCTCTGATTTAGTGGCTATCATTTCTGGGACCAAGACTGACACCATTTGCTCATAGAGAGTGGTGGTCTAGTGGTTCAAGCCCCACCTGGGTCATCACTGTGGGCCCCGAACTGCTCCCCAGGCGCCACAAAAAATTAAAGATTAAAGATTAAATCGGGGCTTTTGCCTTTAATTGGCCATGTAATGTTATTACATTAATGGAATTTGTCCTCTGCATTTAACCCATCCCTGAGGAGCAGTGGGCAGCCATTTTGCGGCGCCTGGGGAGCAGTTCAGGGTTAAGGGACTTGCTCAACATCCCACAGTGATGACCCAGGTGAGGCTTGAACCGGCAACCCTCCGATTACAAACCCAGCGTCCTTAACCACTAGCCCACGCGTGGCTGCCGACTGCCACCCAGGGATGGGTTAAAATGCAGAGGACAAATTTATATGTGTAACATCATATATCAATAAACTTTGAGAGTTTTTTTTTTTCACTCTCTCTCAAGTACCCCGTGTATTGCTATCACGTACCCCCTTTTGAGAAACACTGGTTTATAGTGTGAGCTGTTAGCAATTAGCCTGTTTCACCATTGTTAGCATAGCATCCTTTGTCTCAAAAAAAGGCTGCTAAAGTGAAACGGACTATACTGGAAAATATGGAATTCACTTCCTGTACCAGAAATGTATTTATGAAATATTTAATATTAATTTTTAGAACAAAAATCAACTGAATATACTCTCACATATGGGGAAATATCACATTTACACTAGTGATGAGAGTGTGTGCGTGTGTTCACCTCATCCTGATGCGGAGTCATCTTTGTTCCAGTGTTCTTTCTGTTCTCTGCGTCCACATCATCCTGCGCACGCACACACACACACACACACACACACACACACACACACACGGTTCTTTACATCAGAGGTTCTCAACTCGTGGGTTGGTCTTATAAAGTGTGTGACTAGCTTCACCTCAGCCCTAATATTTATTGATTTATTTCTAAACCCCGAGAGCCTCGATATTACTTCAACATGTGTTTTCCATTTTGTCCTTTTGATATTTATAATAAAAGTTAATTTTATGAACATTTTTCTTTTTAATTTTAGTTTATTCCATTATGTGGATAAAAACTGCTGCTGACTTATTAAAGTTTAACACCTTCACATTTACCTTCCATTTGGCTCAATCTGCTCCTTATTTATTAGGGCTGTAGTCAACCTAGGACATGGTTGGTCGACCAAGACTATGGCACACGTAGCGATTAGTCGACCAAAAAAAAAAAAACAGAGAATGGAAAAGAAAAACGTAGAATGAATGATTAGGTGCAGAGGAGGACGAGGAGAAAGAAAAAGACAAATATTTATAGTGTTTTGTGGTGCAAATTAGCTTTTAAACACAAACTATTTATGATATGAACCTTATTCAAGCTTTGACCAGAACCTGACTAAACAAAAGTGAAACCTACAGGTCTGACAGACATTAGGTATTTATATCAGAGCCTGACCTGAAACCTACAATTAAAACCTATTATTTCCTTGTACAAATGACATATTTACATTTGTTTTAGAGGTAAGCCTGTTTTTATTAATAAACTGTTGATGTCATCAGATCAGCGCATGGGGAAACAAACGCACATCAAACACAGGTGTGAAGTGGATCTATTTACATAATCCACGTATCACATATAATGATGATCTATGTTCTTGTGCAGAAAAAGGATTGATATTATATTGATAAATAAACCTTATTACCTACCTTTTTAAAGATATTGAAACTGATGTCATTGCTGGTCAACCAATGATAATCTTGGTCGACCACGACAGCATCAACCAATTAGTCGACTAAAAGACCAAAGTTGGCCGCCCTAATATTTATACAATGCGACTTTGATATTATGAATGTTTTTGCTGCTTTATTGGTGAATAAACTGTTTTTTAAAAAAACAAATACATAAAATGGGAAAAATCCAGATCAAATCTAAAAGATACTCAGTTAGTAAATAAATCTATAGGCAATGATTAAAAAAGTATACAAGATTAAATACTTGTCTTTTTAGTGATACAAATAATAAAAAGAAAAAGACATTATTTATCTGATAAGAAATGCACATGAATGTCCAATCATTGTTACTAAAAAGTATTAAAAATGATGTAAAAATGGCACTTTAAACTGTATTTATAATGTATATTACATAAAAACTAAGTACAACAAGCAGCAGCAACAACAACGACAAGGCAGACTGAGGTGCATACATGTGCACAGAGAGATACAGTGTGAGAGGATTACTGCTGATAAATATAATTATCACTTTCACTCTGGAACGTGTGAAATAATAAGAGCTGCAGTGAGTCATCAACAAGACTCTGCTTTAAAAACACCAGGAGTGAAGAAAGGTCGGGATGCAACGAGTCATCGCTGACGCACATTATCATTTTGTTCATTTCGACAGCCATTTTGAGAAGCTTTGCTTTTTTTTTTATTATTATTATTGAACGTTTATGTATTTTAGTTTTCACATTGTCGGGGGGGATACTCATCAAATGAGCACATTTCAACAAGAATGTGTCCTAGTTTGAAATTCTACAGATAAATGACATTTACAGTACGGATTTGTGACATGTTCTTCAGAGCAACTGGTTCAACAATTTCAGCCCATTTTTACCTTTTTTCTGCAACTACACCAAACTCACCATATTTGAACCTATTTTCATCACTTTTTTCCCAATTTAACCACATTCACCATTTGCCTTGGCCATTATTTGTTCCTATTTTGAAAACTACATTACCCCAACCCCCCTTCTAAACCAATATTGACACTTTGAACCCTTTTTACCACTTTTTCCGTCTGTTTTTGTTCACTTTAGTTTACAACTTTGAACCAATTTCTGTGGTTTTTAAAATCCCATTTCACCACCTTTTCCACCATTTTTGGTGACAGACCCCTACCCCCTCCAAATAAATAAATAAAAATGTCTGCCACTTGAACCCTTTTTAACTTCAACATATCCAAGCAATAAATGACAAATCAGTCCCTGCAGGTTCTTTTCTTTTAAATTTAATTGATTTTGTGACAGATTTTTATTTAACTCATTCAGTGCCAACCATTTTCAGATTTTCTACCATCCTCAGTTCCAGCCGTTTTTGAGCATTTTGACTGATATTTAAAGACCCACAGAATATTTTCTACGATGACTATCTGAAATCTGACAGCAGATTCTGAAAGATTGAAGCCTCTACTTTCATCAACAACAAAAAAAAAAAATTGTTTCTGGCTCGTTTCATTCTTTTGTAATCAGCCGTTGAATAGAGCAAGTTTTACACAAATCTTCAGTTTTCGGAGCAAAAAGCTGAGAAAAAAAGTCTTTTTCTAAAAAAAACCCTGTCAGTGACTTTAAAGCTATTTTTTTTGCTTTAGTAACAACTCTAACATCTGAACATTGTTTCCTTATATATAAAAAAAATAAAAACACTGATACCGGGCTTTTGATGATGAAATTATTATTATTTATCTATCTGGGTCAGAGTTGAATGACCCCCCCCCCCCCCCCCCCCCCTCATCTAAAGGTGCACTACTGCCATTTTCAGGACACAGTTGGTCACTACAACACCCCACATCTTAGATATTGATGAGAGCCTCCGTCAGGGTGTTTTCTAGTAATCCCCGTGAAAAAAATGCAAATGACAAGTTATCTCGTCAATGGCACTGAGCGTTTGGATTTGAAATGACGAGTTATCTCATCAATGGCACTGAATGAGTTAATCTGGGTAAATGTTAAATATTTCGAGGACTTTTTGAACAATTAACAGTTATTTGAACTAATTGAGTTATTAAATGCAGTCAGGTAATAATTCATGTTTTTCTTTCTGTCATTTTAATGGATTTGACACGTGTCGTACAGGTTGGAGAACCTGTAATCTCCTCCAGCAGCAGAAGATACAACTCACTCACATGTGCTATCCCTCACAGATTAAAGTGGCTGACATGCTGATATCCTGACTTTGATGTTTAGTTTAAACGTCTCAGCGTGTGTGAGCTCTTTGTGCTGCACTTTGTCTCCGTGGTAACGCGTTCCTTCTGAGTGACAGGCAGACTTTCTGTTTCACAGCATGTGAAAAAACTCTCATTAGCAGCGTCGTAAAATACTAACACTGCAGAGAACATTTTCGTGAACCTGAAGGAATAAACAGCGTCTGATAGAATCAGGGTTGGAACGTGGAGGCGACTAAGATGAAAAAGATAAAAAAGGCTTTTAACGCACGGCCCAGTAGACGCAGCGTGTGTGAAGGCAGCAGTGATCAGAGGTGATTTACTGCACTGAGATCAATGTCTCCATGAAAGCACCACACACTTTTCTTTTATTGTCCTGTCAGTTCATCTGTACACATGACTCAGCAGAACAACAAAGACTAATAGGATTCAAAGCCAAGAAACACCAACCAATCACAGCAGAGCCCAGCCCCTTTAACCTGAGTGCTAAGATAACCAAACATGTTCACAGTATACAAACAAACACAATCAACGATATAATCTACACAAAACTACAAAAAAATGGCACAAAATAACTTTAAAAACATGAAAAAAATCTACACAAAACAAAAAACATGCAAAACAAGGCAAACAAGGACAGCAAAATACACAAAATAACTTAATAACACATACTGTATAACATCAACACAAAATAACCCTAAAAATACACAATCTACACAAAACAAAAAACAAGACGGAAAGGACAAAAAAAAATACAGAAAACTAGACACAATAGACAAAATGACTCCAGAAACACATTGAAATCTACATAAAATGATAAAAATGTAAAGCAAAAGCAAGAAAATTCACAAAAACAGACCATACTTTACTTTTCTTTTAAGATTAAATCAAACAAACAAATAAGAAAACTGCAGATTCAAGTTTGAAAGGAAAAAAAAACTTTAAATTTCAATTTATATATTTTATAATTAAAGCTTGTAGTTTGTAAATAAATAATAATAAAAGCATTTTAAAAGCTGTAAAAATGTAAATATAGCTGTGATAGTTTCTATTTAAATACAAATATCATTATACTGTGTGTGAGTTTAAATCCAACCTTCAGTTATTTGTGCTAGAGCTGAACTTATAAAGCTGAGCTAATGACAGATGATGATGATGTGCTCTGGGTTAATGGAAGCTACGCTAGAGCAGCTAAATGAACGAATGATGGCGATGAAGACGATGATGAAGATGAGGCTTTCTGATGAAAAGGTAAAAACTAAAAAGCTGTACCTGGGCTTTAGTTTTCCATTTGCTGCTCCTAAAAATGTGAGACTTTGGAGAAGAAAACACAAACAGATTTTGGTTATAAAAAGCTGCGTATTAAACACCTAAAGACTGGATTTAGTTAAAATGGTCCTAATAGTTTAGTTTGGAAAACATCATTTAGTTTGAAGACGCTATTAGAAAAACATGACGTATTCCAGTCATTTTCACTTAAATCAAATTGTTTTCAACTCATTTCATCCTCAAGGTGCTCAAAACTGTTTCTATTCATTTTATTAATAAACCATTTAAAAATACTACTTTTTATACATTTGAAAATTTTTAAACAATGACAATAAAAAACCACAATAAGCAAAATAGAAAAATTATTTTTTTAAAAACAACAAAAAACGCCTCTAAAAACAAAATAATACAAGTGGAAACAAAAAACACAAGAAAAGTAAAAAAAAAAAATGGAATACAAAAACACACAGACTAAAACAATACACAAAATGTATGAAAAATACACAAAATTATGACAGAAACACACAAAAAATACACATACTGACTCCAAAAACCAGCAAAATATTAAAAAATGCAACAACCAAAAACACAAAATGATTCAGAAAAACTACAAAACAAATTGTATAAAACAAACAGAAAAAATGACCCCAAAAACAAAACAAAGATAGTATAAATAAACACAAAATAACTCCAAAAAACAAATCTTTAAAAAGATGAAATGAAAAAACTCACAGCTGTGTCAAAAATACACACAATGAATCAAGCAAACACACACACAGTGACTCCAGAAACACAGTTTTTGTGAGTAGGTCTTCTTATATTTCTATTACAGCCCATTGTAATAACTGTAATAACCTGAGATGAACTAGTCAGACTTCACAGCTGCTGTGAGATGTGTTGCTTTTAAAGTTCCAAACTTTTCCATCTCGTCCCATTAGAGCCATTACTACCATGTTCTGCGCTGCTCTAATGGAACTAAAGTCTGTCTGTATCACGTCCAACTCTCTGTACAGATGTGAACATGTGGCTGCTCTTTAATAAAAAACACTAAATGTGTTGATTTCACAGGAACAAATGCATGTTATATTGTTTCATGAGAAAAACACAAAGTAGATGACATGCATAAAGGTTTCTAGGCTTGGATCATTTACATAATTTAATAATAAATCTCAGGAAGTAGCAAAATAATCATTAAACTAGAGAGACCTGATAACAGCTAATCTAAATAAACACGTGTAACTGGTTGCTACATGCTAAGCTAACCCAAACATGTATAACTGGTTGCTACATCCTAAGCTAACCCAAACATTTATAACTGGTTGCTACATGCTAAGCTAACTCAAACATTTTTAATTGGTTGCTACATGCTAAGCTAACCCAAACGTGGCAATGGTTTCAACATGTTAAGCTAAACCAAACATGTGTAACTGGTTGCTACATGCTAAGCTAATCAAAATTTGTGGAATTAGTTGCTAAATGCTAAGCTAACCTAAACGTGGGAATGTTGCAACATGCTAAGCCACACCAACCGTGGGCGACCGTGGCTCAGGTGGTAGTGGGTCGTCTTCTGATCGACAGGTTGGGGGTTTGATCCCAGTACCTGACTATGTGTCAAAGTGTCCTTGGGCAAGACACTGAACCCTAAGCTGCTCCCAGTGGTCGACTAGCGCCTTGTATGGCAGTCCTGTCCCACTGGTGTGTGAATGTGAGAGTGATTGGGTGAATGAGCTGATATGTAAATCAAGTCCATTCCATCCATTTACCAAACATGTGTAATTGGTTGCTACATGCTAAGCTAACTTAAATGTGGGAATGGTTGCTACATGCTAAGCTAATCCAAACATATAAAACTAATTGCTACGTGCTAAGGAAACCAAACATTTGAGTGGTTGATTAGTGCTAAGCTAACCAAACATATGGAACTAGTTGCTACGTGCTCAGCTAACTAAACATGCGTGACTAGTTGCTACATGCTAAGTTAACCCAAACATGTGTGAGTGGTTGATTCGTGCTAAGCTAACTAAACGTGAGGGACTGGTCTCTACCTCTTAAGCTAACCCAAACATAAGAAACTAGTTTCTACGTGCTAAACTAAACCAAACATATGGAAGTAGTTGCTACATGCTAAGCTAACGCAAACATATGGAACTAGTTGCTACATGCTAAGCTAACGCAAACATGGAACTAGTTTCTACGTGCTAAGCTGACCACAAATGTTTCCAGTCTCAGAAGTAGAAGAACATTGACTGTCTGTAATCTGAGGAACACATATATTCATCTTAAAGGTTCCTCCTCCCTCATCAGGAAAAATTTTTGGAAAAAATATGAAACGGACACTGCACAGACTGTCAGAAAAAGCCCTGAGACGTCGAGGAGACATTTTTCAGGGTCAGTTTTTGGTCTTTAACTCTATTTGTTGTATGTATACAAATAATTATACCCAGAGAAGAAGAAAACATATTCAATTCTACTCCTCCATCACGTGACAAGATGCCATAAAATTTAAACATAAAACATTGAGGGAGTTTGGACGGAAATAAAATAAGATAGTGTTGCTGCGCAAAGGATTTTATTGATTATTTAGTCCTTTGTGTCTGTTTTAAGTTGGTATTTGGTCTTTTTTATGTTTTCTTTGTGATGAGATCTCTTCTGGATCATTATTGCACACAGAATTCCTTGGGCCATATGTTAAGAACCTCCACTTCCCTACCTTCTCCATCTCGCTGCTTTTGCGTTTGCGACTCGAGCGTGTGATTTTGACAGTGACGGCGCTCTTCTCCCCCTGGCGTCTCAGAGCCATGCGGTTTGGCTGCAGGGAGCTGAAGGCGATCTCCAGCTCAGGTTTGGGGAAACGGCTGCAGCGCCCGCTCTCTGTGGAGATCTCAAAGGAGTCCAGGACGGCAGAACCACTGGCCGAGCACTGAGGGATAAAATACAGGAGGATCCTTTACAGTCATGATATTACACTGCGACAAGCACACCTAATACATGATGCTAAGTTTTCTTGTGATGAAGATGTCACATTTAGTCTTCATCTAGTTTCAGGTGAAAATATTTGGTGGACAAAGGTTATCAGTCCTGTTATCTTTCAGAATATGCTCTCATGTGGTATATGAGCTCAAGTGGCGATCATTATACCGTAATTTCCGGGTTATAAAGCACACTGTTTTATTGGCCGCATTACAATAATTTAGCCATTTTTAGAGAAAAATCCACACAAATTCCCCAGCCTAACATAGGCCGCACCCTATTGGCTGATGAGGGTGCCCGTCAGACAAATCGACCAATCAGAATGGGCAGGTAGGCGGGCTGCTGTACACAAGTTAGGTTTCACAGAAATATCCGTGTTTCAACTGATAAGTTTCCTTTACTACATGAAGTCTCATCCTCACTGCTCCACGTCTACATATCAGACCATTTACAGCTTTTCATGGTCACTTTTTACTGGAACCAGACTGATAAACCACTTCATCTGTTCTTACCGTGAACTACCACGGAGCGATCACAGCGAATCGGACTCTGAGTCAGAATACGGATGCGATCGCTTCTGAATAAATCCAACGTGGTGATTTGGTAACTTCATGCTGTTATGTTATTATTACAAACTGACTGACTTTTACTGTTGACGGAGATCAGAACATGCTGTATACAGCCTGTATACAGGATGTTCTGATCTTCGCTCCGTCTGTCCGTCCTCCTTATGGAAGCGTCTCCATCAGCCTCAGAGTCCAGAACACGTGATTTAACAACTTTATTCTGTTTATTCTTCTTTGCGCTCTCTCTCTCTCTGACATTTTTCTGCGTCGTTGCTATGACGAGGCAGTGTGCATCATGACAAAATGAGTGATCAGAATGATTCTGTGCGAGCAAAAACATTTTAATGTTAATAATTTCATTATTCCACCTGGTCTAATGTGACGGAGCTCAATTTTGTGGCAGCATGAAGCTTATTATACTGGGAAAGATCCACAATTTAGCCGCGTCATTGTTTAAGCCACAGGGTTCAAAGTGTGAGAAAAAAGTAGCGGCTTATTGTCCAGAAATCACGGTAATTTAAAAACTGTCATGTCGGGAGCGATGCATTAAAGGGATCCTCCACTAGTTTTACAAGTTTGGCCTAAAATCTTTGAAATGTACTCATTAGCAGATCTATGTCTAACAAACACATTATTATAATCCATACTCTCCCTTAAACAGTATGCTGACACGCTCTGGTGGCTGAAGTTAGTGATACAATCACAGGCTGTTGAAGGACTTAAGTCCATGATTTGCTCGCTAACTTCAGCCACCAGAACGTGTCAGCACACTGTCGAAGGGAAAGTAAAGGTCGCTTAGGAGAGCTCTTCTTCTCTGCTTCATCGTCTACTACCAAACCTCAGAATTGGAACTATCACCCCATGCAATCACAGATTTTGTTGGTCACAACTGTTTTTATCCTCTTTCTATAAACAAAAGGTTCACATTAACATCTTTAACTATTTTTTTAGTTGCGAAGTGCCCTTAAAATCTACTAAATAATCTAAAAATCAGGCAGAATGTTTCACTCCAATAGAAAACAATGGCATGTTTACAGGCAGTGGGGCCATGTGACATCATCAATCACATGATTTCAAGATGGAGGAACACAGGCTCTAAAACTGTAAAGTAGTTAATAAAATGAATATGATCATAATAATGTGTTTTCTTTGACAAAGATTTACTAATAAGGACATTTTTAAAGGTTTTAGGCCAAATTTGGAAAAACAGTGGAAGATCATTTTAATGTCGTGTTTAACTTTATTTAAAACTTTGTCAATCAGAAAATGATTAACAATTAAAATCTGTAAAACTCACAAATCTTCAAGTCCTGTATTTTTTGGAGCAGGAAAAATGCTAAACTTTATTAATTAATTCAAATGAACAAAATAAATAAAAACAACTAAACAAATCTCAAAAAAAATTCTATAAAATAAAACAAGTCAATTTCAATATAATAGAACAAAACAAATAAATATTCCAATTGAGCTATTAAGAAAAACAAAACTAAAAACAAACTAAATTAACATGCGCCATCAACATCTGTGAGATTTCTTATCTCCTTCATTTAAACTGCATTTTAATCACACTTAGTTTAACCGTTTCATCAAAATCTTTCCTTTAATGACATTGGAGCGCTCATTCCCATTGGTGTTATGGTTCAACAGGTGACCATGTTGTTTTGTGACCTGTCATATCAGAGGTTAAGCTTTAATGCTGTGTTAATCTGAAGAAACACCAAAAATACTAAAATGAATGCACTAATCAGCGTGCATGCTCCTCAAAAGAGTGTACAGAGTGAGCTCACCTGGCTGCTGACGGACGCTCTCAGGCCCCGCCCTCCGGATGAATCGTCCTGTAAGGCCAACAATCATTGATGAACGTGTTTATTTTCACACTTTAGAATGGTTCAGAACAAACTGACCTTTGTTTCCTCCAGTTTGGCTCTGGAAGCTTCCAGCTCCGTCTTCAGCTGTGAGATCTGGGTTTCCTTCTCAGTGAGGGCCACCTGCATCTGTGCTGCTGTGGGACTGACCTGTGAGGCGTTCAGGGACACTCATTGTGACATCTCACGTATAAACGCCTGCTCTCACTGATACACTATAGCCAAAGCTTGTGTTTCACAGGTAGACACAGACTTCCATGCACCTATGTGATTGTCAAACCATAGTCTTGCTGGTACTGACCTCTGGTGGCATCTGAGCAACATTGCAGCGTAGTTGTGTGATCAGTGCATCTTTCTCAGCCTGAGAGGACAGAAACTTCTGCAATTGGACCTCTAACGCTGCTACCAGAGTGTCTCTCTCCTTCCTCCACTGGTCCATGGACTGATCTCGCTCCCTCAGCTGAGCCTCCTGACAGGGAGGAGGGACGGATCAGATGGTAAAACAGGATGAAACTTTAGGAGTGGGGACGTCAAAGCTCAGGAGTGGCGGCCCTATGACTAATTTGTTACGACCACAAAAGCAAAAGCACGAAACCAAAGAATGAGACCATAAATAAAGAGAAAGAAACTAAACTAGTCCAAAAACATCCTAAACAACTACAAACAAAACACAAAAAATGAGAAATATACAAAATAACAAAAATTCACAAAATGACAACAAATCACACTTAACTCATTGAGTGCCATTCACGTCTATAGATGTGAATTGTGTTTTTCGGCTGGGGTTGCTAGGAGACAGTGTGACGAAGCTCTTCGGTGAATATCTAAGTTGTACCATGATGTAGTGACCAACAGGTGGCAGCAGAGCACCTTTGGATGAAAGATCACCCGTGATCGGCAGAGCTCAGAGGGAAAGAAAAGAAGTTAAAGAGACAGAAAATGGTGCTATGAGAGTTGATGCTGAAGTTCCCACCAGCTCACACTCAACCAGAACATGTGTGGAGCTAAGTGGACTATTGGGAGTGTAGCGATGGTGAGAGAAAATGATCAAAAATGAGGATGAGGAGGAAGTTGCGTGTATGGAGAATGACGGGGGGAGAGACTTGGAGGGACGCCAAAATACAGTAAGAAATCCATTCAACTCTGACATAGATAATAAAATAATAATAATGTTGCCATCAAAAGTCTGGTCTTAGTGTTGTTTTTGTAGTTTTATAGAAGGAAACCAATGTTGACGTGTCACTAAAGCAGGTCTTTAAAAATTAGTCAAAATGCTCTAAAACGGCAGGCACCTAATGAGTTAATGACCCTCAAAAAAAAAAAAAAAACATAAAATGCACACAAAATGAAAGAAAAACACACTAAATGACAATAGAAATATGCAAAAACACTTGAAATCACAGAACGACAGGGAAAATACACAAAATTAATCCAAAAACATAAAAATCACCACAAAAAATACAGAACAAAACAAACACAGAAATGCACAAAACTCTCTCAAAAAACATACAAACTAACAGAACACTTACACAAAAGGACAACAAAAACTTATAAAATAGATGCAAAATGACAACAAAATAACAAAAACATGTACAATATGACTCATAAAACACAAAACTACAGCAAACGTACACAAAGCCACTACTAAAAACATATCAGTTGGTTGTTATGTTATTTAGTGCCAACAGATTTAAAAACTGAAAATGAATTATTGGCTGTGATCTGAACATGTGGTTTAACTCAGTGAATAAACACAGTGACTGCATTAAACAGTCACCAGTTCTAATGATGACCAGATGAAGTGGTACACCTATAACTTGTGGTCCTCTCACCAGCTCCCCCTGCTGTCTGACGGAGCGCTCACGGTCTTCAGCAAACTTCCTCATCTCCTGGTTCCTTTTGTCCTCCGCCTCCTTGGCCTGACCAATCAGAGAGAGCTTCTCCTCCTGCCACTTCCTGCGCTCAGCCTGGTGTTTGTCTGTTAGGGTCTGAAAGAAAAAAAACATTTTACTACTTTTTTTTTTGTTTTTAACAAACTGCACTTTTTTAGGAATCAGTTTGAAATGTTATGTTTTAATCATAATAAATTCACACGTTTCCAATAATAAAAGAACTGTTTCCCTAAATTAGCAAGATCATTTTGCATTTTCCAACATTCATTTTATCAAAATAAAGTAATTACATATTTTTGAATGGCTAAAATTTTCAGCGCAATCTTTAGCCAATAGATGGCGATGTAGGCTGAAAAATACAGATAGGTTTGTCAGTTTCAAATGAAAAAAAGTACACTGTATATAGTGTGTGAAATAAGGTAATAAGATCTAAAAACTCCTTTAAAGTAGGGGCTAGTTAGTAAAATACTGTTTAAACAACAAATAAATGAATTCATCAACATTAATTTGAGGACACTGAATGCTAAACGTGATGAATGGTTTAGTGAACAAACAGACGACCTTCAGGGTTTCCTCAGTGCGAGCTGCTTCCTGTTTGAGAGCTGTGATGTCATCAGACGCACCCTCTGATTGGCTGGCTGTGGTGAGTCCTGCATCGTTCTGTAGCAGCTTTGCTTTCACCTGCTCCAATTCTGGAATAATTAACATTAAACACAAACACACTTTACAATGAGGTCAGCAAGTAACTGAGTCAACAGAGTAAATAAATAGCAAGGAAACTATGCAACTGTGTAACTGAGTAAATAACAAAGTAACTGAGTATATAGATAAATTATGTAACCGAGTAAATAAAGTAACTGAGTATATAGATGAACTATGTAACTGAGTAAATAAAGTAACTGAGTATATAGATAAACTATGTAACTGAGTAAATAACTAAGTAACCAACTAAGTCACACAGTAGAGAAGTAAATATCTAAGTGAGTAAATACTAAGTCACTAACTAACGGAGTAAATACCAAAGTCACAAAATAAGTAACTTAGTTAATACCTATGTCATTAAGTAAGTAACTGGGTAAAAACTACGTAACCAAGTAAATCCCTAAGTTGCTTTGTAAATACGGAGTAGTAGTAACTATGTAAGTGACTAATGAGTGAGTAAATTCTTTAGTGGTGAGTAACTGAGCGTGTAACTTTGTTACAAAGTAACTAAGTAGTGTGAGTAGAACTGTGACCGTGGTGCAGCTGGTGGATCAGACTGAGTTTCTCCTCCAGCATCATCTCCATCTGCTGCTGTGTCTCTTCCTGCTCCGTCAGAGCCAATCGCATCTCCTCCATCACTCGACTTTTGACCTCCAGCTCTGAAACACACACACAGAGAAACTGCTGAGCTCTGATTGGTCCTCACTCAGCGGTAATAAACGTAATGAGTGACAGACCTCTGCAGGTCTTCTGGTGGAGCTCCTCACTGATTCCTGACGGAGTCTGAGGAAAACACGACATGGATGAGTGTGATTAAAAGCTTTAATCAGCTACTTCCTGCTCTAATCAGACAGGAAGTAGCTCTCTTCAGACAGGAAGTGGAGAACTCACTGCTCTGAGCTGCTGGATGCTTCGGTCTCTGATGGCGAGCTCACTCTGAAGCTGCTTCCTGTTCTTCTCTCCATCAGACAGCTTCTGTTTCAGACACTTCTCCTCTTCTCTCATGGCAGAGATCTACACAGCACAGACTATAACTTAAAACTAGAATATACACCAAGCAAATACTAAAGTATTTATGTGCATTTTTAAAATGATTGTGCTTTTATAAGAGGAACAAACTTTACATTTTTTCATTTCATTAATTCACAATGATTCGGCTTGTTAAAAATAGGTTCGAACTGATAATGAGCGCTACAGAGCAGACGGTTCACCCATCGATTTACCACTTCAACTGGTGGGATTCCCTACGCTGTGATTTAGATCCATTACTCTGTGATTTAGATCATCTACGCTGTGATTTAGATCCATTACTCTGTGATTTAGATCATCTACGCTGTGATTTAGATCCATTACTCTGTGATTTAGATCATCTACGCTGTGATTTAGATCCATTACTCTGTGATTTAGATCATCTACGCTGTGATTTAGATCCATTACTCTGTGATTTAGATCATCTACACTGTGATTTAGATCGATTTAGATCATCTACGCTGTGATTTAGATCATCTACGCTGTGATTTAGATCATCTACGCTGTGATTTAGATCCATTACGCTGTGATTTAGATCATCTACGCTGTGATTTAGATCATCTACGCTGTGATTTAGATCCATTACGCTGTGATTTAGATCCATTACGCTGTGATTTAGATCATCTACGCTGTGATTTAGATCCATTACGCTGTGATTTAGATCCATTACGCTGTGATTTAGATCATCTACGCTGTGATTTAGATCCATTAGTCTGTGATTTAGATCATCTACGCCGTGATTTAGATCATCTACGCCGTGATTTAGATCATCTACGCTGTGACTTAGATCATCTACGCTGTGATTTAGATCGATTTAGATCATCTACGCTGTGATTTAGATCAATTCAGATCATCTACGCCGTGATTTAGATCATCTACGCCGTGATTTAGATCATCTACGCTGTGACTTAGATCCCCTACGCTGTGATTTAGATCATCTACGCTGTGATTTAGATCCATTAGTCTGTGATTTAGATCATCTACGCCGTGATTTAGATCATCTACGCCGTGATTTAGATCATCTACGCTGTGACTTAGATCATCTACGCTGTGATTTAGATCGATTTAGATCATCTACGCTGTGATTTAGATCAATTCAGATCATCTACGCCGTGATTTAGATCATCTACGCCGTGATTTAGATCATCTACGCTGTGACTTAGATCCCCTACGCTGTGATTTAGATCTACTACGCTGTGATTTAGATCCCCTACGCAAAAATTTCAACCAGTGTAGGGGATCCGTTGTAGCCACTTAGCAACCCCGATGTTGCCCGTGTGAATCCTTTGCTTGGTAAGCCATCATCACTGTACAATATAAACAATATGCTTCATAAACCCTCCACACTTGTGTATATGTGAGTCGTTACCTCCTTCTGGACCTGCTCCATCTGCTTTTTGTAGTCACTGAGCTTCTCTCTGAGGTCAGACAAGTCGTCTTCTCTCCTCTGAAGGTCCACACTCAGCTTCTCAGCTTTCTGCGTCTGCTGCTGGAAGCTTTGCTTCAGGCTGCCAAAGAGGAGGAGAACAAACAGTATTACTGGTATGTTTTTGGATCAAGGAAATGTATAGACTAAAGCATTAACTAATGGTGGTCTACCTGCTGATCTCCTCTGCTCTCCTCTGCAGTTCATCGTCTTTCTGAGCAATGGCTTCATGAGCTACAGCGGTGCTCCTCTGATGCTCCTCCTGCTGTCGCTGCTCCAGGTTCTTCTGTAGAGACGTGATGACGACTTCCTGCTCCTGAAGCTTCTCCTTCAGCAGGTCAGTGGATTCCTCCTCTCTCTGATGCAGACGCTCCCTCAGCTCCTCCACCTGCTGCTTTAGCTCCTCCCTCTCTCCTTCCAGCTGCTGCTTCACCTTCTCCAGCTGCTGCTTTAGCTCCTCCCTCTCTCCTTCCAGCTGCTGCTTTAGCTCCTCCCTCTCTCCTTCCAGTTGCTGCTTGTGCTCCTTCCCCTCTCTTTCCAGCCGCTGCTTTAGCTCCTCCCCCAGCACCTTTAGTTCCTCCTTCTCTCCTTCCAGCTGCTGCACTCGTCTTTCCATGCCGTGGCGTCTCTCTCGTTCCTGACAGAGTTCTCTCCTCAGTTCGTCTCCCGCACAGACCGAGGTTATTTTAGCGGCGTGCAGCTCCTGCTTCAGCTCCTCTACCTGCTGCTTTAGCTCCTCCCCATCTCCTCCCACCTGCTGCTTCAGCTCCTCCAGCTCCTGCTGGAGCTTCAGGATCTCAGAGGATTTCTCCTGGATCTCCTCCCAGCGTTGGTCCAGTTGTTCCTGAGCCGTTACAAGTTGCTCTGAGAGGTGATCGACCGTTTGTGTCGCGGTCACCACCTACACCAGATAATACAACTGTTATCACCGGGGGCGGGCCACAAACATGTGACAATATCTGATCTGAGGGTCACATGGTCAAAATTCATGTCAGTATTAAAATAACAACCAATCAGAGCATTAACAACAGGAAACTACAAAGGAACTGTGTTTTTTTTTTTTAGTAATCCCTTTGTATACTTTTCCTGTTGGTTTGTGTGTTACGAGTCATTTTGTACATTGTCCTGTAATTTTGTATGTTATTTGGAATCCATTTTGTGCATTTATATTGTTCGTTACGATTATTTTGGATAATATCTAGTCATTTTCTGTGCTTTTGGAGTAATTTTCTGTCTTTTTATAGATGTTATTCTGTGTTATTTGTGTATTGTTGCTGTTGTTCTGTGTCATTTTGTACATTTTTCTGTTAATTGTATGTATATTTTGTTGTCCTTTTGTAGTAATCTTTTGTCGTTTTATGCATGTCTCTGTAACTGGACTAATTTTGTGTATTTTTGCTGTTGTGTTGTACAATCACTTTGGGGGACCAATGGTTACCTGCTGCTGTACAGCGTTCATTCTCTCTCTCAGTTCTTCTTCTCTGTCCACCTTCAGATTGGACTGAACTTCCTCTCGTCTGCGTCCTCTCTCCTCTTTCAGCTCCACCTGAAGCTCCGCCTCTCTTTGCTTCAGCTGCTCCACTCTCAGCTCCAGCTCCTCCCTCGCTCTGCGCTCCTCCTTCTGGGCAGACAGCGCCTCCTCTTTTCCACTTGTCTGATAGTCCAGAGCAGCCAGCGTCTCCTCACGGGATCGTTTCTCACCTTCCAGTGCAGTCAAAGCCTCCTGGAGCTTCAAACATTAAAAAATAGTAGATTTTTAGATAATGTTCACTTAAGTTCATGTACGTACTTATACGTTTTCTTTTATCTGTAGTTATCTTTGAAATAAATGCATCTATTTATTCTATCCTATCCCATTTTTTTTTTTAAATAATTATTTATATCAAATACTATGTTGTTATGGTTCTTAGAAGAAATGGAGATGGGTGAAAGAAAGCATCATACTGGACCTTGACCTAGTCACACATTTTTTCATCTACTTTACTATATATTTGTAATAATTTATGGACCAAATTTTAAATCATTCGATATTTTTTTCCCTCAAAAGGGCAATACACAATATTAATCAATATTTTTTACTCAACAAAATCTGAGCTAAAAGAGGATTTAGGGGTGAAATTCACTGGTTCACTTTCATTAACAACCTTTGACTTCATAAGGGACAGCACGTGTGAGTGAGTTCTACGGCGTGTCTCTGTCCTACCTGCTGAGTCATTCTCTCAGAGTTCAGCTCCAGAGTTTCCACTTTTTTCTCCAGCTGCAAACACTGAGATGATTTCTCCTGGAGTTGAGAGAGAACGTTCCTGCTCTCCTCATCATCACCTGGAAATATGAGAAAAAACACAAAAACATGCAGCAGGAGGAGTCAAACTAAAAATGGGTAACACCACGAAACCATCAAGCGTCAAACTCAGGACCCGTGGGCTAAAATCTGGCCATTTAAAGCATCCAAATTGGGCTGCAGGACAAAGTAAAAAAATGATAGAGAAAAGGTGGATCATTGAGTAAATTACCAAATAATTTCCCTCCAAACACACACATTCAATGAAACTCTACATTATTTTTCCCTGTGCTTATGACTGTCGCAATTTCTTAAAAACAATCCCTTAAAATCCATAAACATTTGTGACAAGGCCTTCATTCATATCACCATGGTAACGGTCACACCCTCACCAACATGAGGCTTTCACCTTTGCACACAGGATTATGAATAAAGTGACTGACTAAAGCTGGCCAATAAAAACGTCTAAAGAAGCTTCTTGACAATTCCATTGTCTCACCTGCAGCAGGACGTCCCCCAGCTACAGACAGTTTCTCCACCTCGACAAACTGGGACGAAAACGAGTCCAGAAAACTTTCCTGGATTTAAAGAAACAGATTTCAACGTTCAGGCCTCACGTTTCACAACAGCACGGAGTTATTTTAACACATTCAGAGGGGACGTGAAACACTCACATGGATAGATTTGGATTCATGTTCATTTCAAGTTGTCACTGGTTCTCCCAGGTGTAACCCATGTTACTTCAGCTGCTTTTATTTTGAAAAACCTTCCACCGAGCTGACTGCAACTCTTCAACATACCTCTAAACGAAGTTCCATCCCGGTATTAAAAACTATTGTTTATTTTTGAAAACTGATTAAGCCGAAGTATAGGTTGAACTTCAGACAACAATTGAGTGTTTGATAATCACTTTTATGTTTACGTTGTCCTTGATGAAATTCTGTTTGTAGATTTTGTGAACTGACCTTGGTTTTTGAACGGGTTCTATTGTGAATAAGGCTTTATTATGTTGTACAACTTGAATTAATGATTGAACAATCTGAACATGTTTTTTATTATTATAGGTGCACTTACTTTGAATAAATGATTGACGTGATTATTAATATGAAACATTTAGTTGTGATGTAATGATAGATTCCTAAATTTTGTTTCAACCTTCTTCAGGTCAGGTTTTTTATCTCCCTACAAAAAAAACATCAAAATACTGGATTCAAACCAGCAGATGTTGAACTAGAGCTACTCGTGTCTCAACCACATTGTGGCAGGAATTGAACTCAGTTTTTTTCTGCTGGATCCTGGAAACAGAACCTCAATTTATCACATGAATCGACTCGCTTTTCCCCTTTTTTCCCCAATCATTGTGCAATGTCTAATAATATTATTGAATATCTGTCTATACAGTGGATATAAGTCTACACACCCCTGTTCAAATGCCAGGCTAATTAGTGTTACACTGGTCTTCAAAGACTCGTCACTGGTTCTCAGTTTGTGTTACCATGGCGTGAGCGTCTTGACTCGGCCCAGCAGCAGAAATCTGATTCACTAGATTTTTGAAGATTTCCAGTCTGCGCTCTGCTCGTTCCTCCAGGATCTCTCTCTCCCTCACCAGACGCTCACTGTGACAAACAGGACGAGTTTACACATCCAACACCATAAAGATATAAAATCTTATAAACAGTGCTACAATGGCCTCGTCTCACTCAAAGTCTGTCCTCATCTCAGAGAAAAGCTCAGTGAACTCCCGGCTGACCTCCTCCCTGATCCTGGCCTCCATCAGCAAGTTCTCAGCTCGCTCCCCCTTCAGCTGCATCTGAAGCTGCCTCAGCAGCGCCACCTGCCTCTGAATGACACATAACACAGATAACAGATCACATCACACCATCGAAGAGTTTAACACATGATTCCTCAATGAAAATATCACTTCATAAAGAAATATGACTGCTTAGAAGTTTCCTCAGGGAGAGCAGGTAATAACAAATTCAATAACTTAAAGATGCTAAAAACACAAAAAAAAAAAACAGTCAAAAAAAAAAGAAAAAAGCAAGATAGGAAAGGTTCTTAGTGACACTTTAATGTGTATAACGTACATTCTTGGTCAATAAAGTTGATTCTGATTGTGATGTTGAACTTTCATCAGACAGCACTTGTACAAGTCACTGTTACGTTTCCACAAGTAATCAAGTTATCTTGTGACTGGTTTCTGATTCCATTCAATCAGTCATTACTAAATATGGAGCTGAGTTTCTGTGATTCTGAGGATAGATGTGCTTCATGTGAAGTGTGATTGTTATGGTTATAATCACCTGTTATAATGGTACATGCTCAAAGCAGGCTGAAACATGTCAATGATAACAAACATTAGTGCAGTGTTTTACTGACCTCATGCGTCTTCTTACAGACAAGAATTTTATCATCTTCATTATCATCGACCTCCTCGTTGCTGCCTTTGTTAATCAGACTGCCTTCATCACACTCATCATCATCATCATCATCCTCCTGCGTTAAAGAACAACAGGACATTTTTGCTCGTTCACCGTTTTATTCCTTTAAATCAGTGGTTCTCAACCTTTTCAAAATAAAGGTCCCAGAGAGCAGGGACCCCCACTGTAGCTGAAGGTGGTTGAACACAGACATGAACATTGAAGAACAGTCATGTGGAGACAGGACCATCTATAAGGGGGAATAAAGGGGAGAGATTTTTGGGGTCCATCCATAAAGTCAGTAAAATGATGGTCCATTGTTCTATGAATCTGTGATAAACACATTTATTTATTCATCTGAATAATATCCACTGTTGTCCAGGAACGTTTATTATTATTATAGTCATCTTAAAGATGGAAATCCTGGTTTTAATCAGAAATAAAATGGGTTCAAAGTGACTAAAAACAGGTGGAAAAGGTGGTGAAATGGGATTTTAAAAACCACAGAAATTGTTTAAAAGTTGTAAATTAGAGTGAATAAAAACAGACAGAAAAAGTGGTAAAAAGGTTTTAAAGAGTCAATATTGGAACATTTAGTTTAAACTGGTAAATAATGAACATGACAAATGGTGAATGTGGTTAAATTGGCAAAAAAATATGAAATATGGTAAAAAGAGGTTAAAAGTGACAATAATGGGTCAATATATGTGGCCTTAGGTGTAAAAGTGGTGGAAATTGTTTATAAGTGTTGAACATGTCTGGGAAGTAGAAAAAATGTGTAGAAAAGGCATTCAACTGTGATGTAGAAGTGTCAGAAATGTGAGAGATGTAGCAAAAATACATTAAAAGGAGCAAAAATACAACAAGAAAAAGTGATAAAAAATAAGTTAAAATATGAAAATTTTGGTGTAGTTGCAAAAAAAAAAAATATATAAAAATAAGCAAAAATGGGCTGAAATTGTTAAATATTCTTAGTTTCTTGAAGGCATCTAGCGACCCCCTCCTGGTGCCTCGTGACCCCAAAGTTGAGAACCCCTGCTTTAGAGTAACAAAGAGAGAGAGATGCTCTGTCGTACCTGCACATCCTCAAGGCTGCTCTCCCAGCCAATCAAGGAGCTGCTGCGCCGAGTCTTCTTCTCTGCATTGTTGATGGTGAAGGAAACGTCACTGGAGCTTCTCTGAGGAACGATAGGCGGAGCTCGGGATGACAACACCACCACCTGGGAATCAACCAATTTATTTAGTCATGAAAAATAAATATAAAAAAAACAATAAATTAATAGAGAAAGATAAAATAGGAGAGAAAAGACTCTGTGGACCTTCTGAGCCAAGGCGGAGAACTTGAGCACGTTGAGGGTCTCGTCGTACATGGAGGCGCACTGGTTGATGTTGACGATCATACACGCCGCTGCTCCACGGCCGCAGAAGAAGCTCTGCAGGTAGTGAGTGAGTTTGCTCTCCCTGAAGGGAACGTGCTGCAGGAGCCTGAGGAGCAGAGACACCTTTGGCTGTTAAAATCTGCTGAGTCAGCGCTACACGGCGGACACACTGGAGTCCTACTTGGTCTGCTGGTTGTGTCGCAGCGCGTTGATGACTTTCCCCAGAATGAGCAGTGACGTGTTGATGTTTCCCGCCTCTTTTAGACGATCCCCTTTGTTCTGAGTCTTAGCGCAGCGTTCAGAGCCGGCCAGGTCACACAAACACAACCTGGAACACGCGCACACGCACACACACACACAATGAGAGAAAAACACACTAAGTGACAATAGAAATGCACAAAAACACTTAAAACTCACAGAACACCAGAAAAAACACACAAAATGAGAACAATGTAAAACCCAAAACAGAATTACAGAAACATGCACAAAAAGACAGAAAATAATTCGAAAAGCACACAAAAAAATATACAATACAAACACTGAAATGCACAAAAATTACTAAAAAAACAAACAAAGATTCACAAAATAACAGAAACATGTACAGTACGATATGACTCGTAACACAAAACAACAGCCAAAGTACACAACGGGACGTCTAAAAACATCAAAACAACAAAATGACTCCAAAAACACATCAATTTTTGTTTGGTTTTTTGTGTTAATGCTTTGATTTGTCATTAATTAATGAATGTTGATCATGTGGCCCTCAGATACAGTCATATGTTTGTGGCCCCGCCCCCTGTGATAATATGGATGTAACAAGCCTCCTTCACTCACTCGCTGACGGCGTGCACCCTGGGAGTCCCGGCAACGTCTTCAATCCTGAGGATCCTGATGGAGAAGATGCTGTGGCTGCAGAACACAGAGAAACAACAGAGGAACATCTTAGTGGAGCAGTTTATGTAAAGCAGACGTAGGCAACTGGTGGCCAAATGTGATCCTACCAAAATAAAATTGTAATTCATAAAGTTGTAAGTTATATGAAGGTCACCATAATACACAAAACTCCAGAAACACAGAAAACGACAACAAAATGTCGACAAAAACGCACAAAATGATAACAAAGACACACTAAACAAACACTTGTTTAGTGTGCCTGTACTACAAATCTGGATTACCTCTTATCGCGCTAACTTCCAAGATTTGTGGCTAACGTCTTACGGAGCTAAATCACCATGGTAACTTAGGCTAAATCACCATGGTAACTTAGGATGAACGACTAACCTGCTTGGGGCCAGGTTGTGCTGACTAAGATCTGAGCGAGTGCTAAAGCCCCGCCTCCTGACCAATCATATCTCTTAGAAAACGAGCTGTCCAATAAAAGGAGGATCATTGTGAACATGTCACTGTGTGGATCTGATCTGATGCTGACAGGAGAGAAAATATTTATCTTTTATTTACCAACACATTCTATAGGAAACATAGATTTATATCTGATAGACTGATTAAGTGAAATAAGTAAAATAAATCAGCTGATAAAGCCTTGGTGCATCAGACGCTTTCAGACCCATAAATTAATTAATTAATTAATGTATTCTGTGGAGACGCTGAGAGCCTCAGTCCTGTAAATAATATAAATATAAATATAATCCACCTTATGAAGTGAAATTGATCAGAGTGTCTGTTTATTCTCCGTTTATCATCTCGCTAATTAAATCATTAACAATCATCAATTCCTGCATTAATTACTTCCTGCTTTTACTGCAGCAAAGGTGTTGTTTTTGGTCTGAATTATTGATTTTAATTCTTCATATTTTTAAATAATTATTCCTCATTTGTGACGTACGTTTCTCTCCAGTTTCTCAGTGATTGTGATTGGTCTGACGCTGTAATCTCCTCCTCAGTCACTAGAGCGCGCACGTATCCAGGCTGGAATCATTTGGTTAACTTAGAGAGTTGTAATCTAGATTCATAGGACAGCTTCTGTCTGATGGATAATGTTTGGTGAAGCTAACAGAGATAAATCCAGTATATAATTATCTAGCTTCATAGTACAGGCCCTAAATAACTACAAAAACGACAACATGCACAAAAGGACTTCAAAAACACACAAAATGCACACTCGTTATACACCAAAAAGGCAAAAAAAATGTGCATTATTGACAAGAAAATAGACAAAATGAATCAAAAACACACAACATGTCTAAAAACATTAAGAAACCCACATAAAAAAGACTTCAAACTTTAGTTTTTTTGTATTAATGCTCTGATTGGTCATTATTCTAAATGCTGACATGCCCTCAGATCAAACAATCACATTTTTGTGATAGGAGTTGCCTATCTCTGATGTAAACTACAAACTGGCCACTAGCTGACATTAGAAATAACTATTTATTAAACTGGCTGTTTTTCCCAATAAGTCCACTGGGGGTCACACTGTATCAGTAAGCATATCTTAAGCACTTATTTGTAGCTTGTTTTTAGGACCAGTGCTTCTCAAAGTGTGGGGCACGTCTCCGTAGTGGGAAATGGAGGTATGACAGGTGGGGCGTGACAAACAAGATTATTGACAATAATGTAATGTTGAACTAAAGTGCAAAAATAATGATTTACGTGGGAGCAAGAAACAAACTTTCAATATCTGACTTAAAAAATGTAATTTCCTTTGTGGTTTTCTTAGACATTTTGTCACAGATTATAAACAATGTTTCTTTGTTTC
This sequence comes from Gouania willdenowi, assembly GCF_900634775.1. Taxonomy (NCBI): domain Eukaryota; kingdom Metazoa; phylum Chordata; class Actinopteri; order Blenniiformes; family Gobiesocidae; genus Gouania; species Gouania willdenowi. Next base: position 1,290,867 of record NC_041058.1, on the reverse strand, counting down.
CTGTATATTTTATTTATGCAGGTAATTACAATTAAAGCTTGCTACTTGTTCCCTCTTTACTCAAAAATGTGTTATTTATCAGGATTATTTTGTAGGGTAACGGGCGCAGTCTGTGGGGCTTGAAAGATCTCCTTTGTTCAAATTGGGAAAACACCCCAAAAAAGTGTGAGAACCACTGTTTTAGGCTGATTTTGAAATGGTTTCAATGGTCTAGAACCAGTTTTATCACTTGTTAAGCTTTTATTTATTCAGACAACTTTTTTAAGAACATTTACTTCGATCGCCTGACATGTTTTGACTGTCTACTGTCAGTCTTCCTCAGCGGTGTCTGCTGATCAAAGTAAATTTCCTGAAAAAAGTAGTCTGAATAAATGAAACCATAACATATTCAAAAAAGAAATCAAAATTAACTTTCTGGAATTATTACAGTTTAATCACATTAGTTCCTGGTTTTATGATTATTTTGGACGAATGTTGGACAAGTTTGTCATTATTTTAGAGCTGGTTTGGAGCCTGATTTTGGTCACTTTATGCTGGTTATGAGCTAATTATGAGCCGGTTTGGAGAGGATTTAATTTTACAGAATGTTCTGCCATCACGCAGCTGGTTGTTGGGATTTTTCATGATCGTTGAAAACAAAGAGAAAGAAAAAAAAAACTGAATTCACGTTCTGAAACATGCATGTGGTTTACAAGCATTCTTTAGTGTCACGTGTGTTCAGCCGTGCCAAGCACCTGCAATGGAAAGTTCTGCTGCTCTGAGTGTGCACGTTTGTTACTTAAACGCCAGTAACAACACATTTTACAGTCGCCATTTGTCTTGGCAGATTACTGAAGATAAGGCGTAACAGCCCGAGGAGATGCTCACTGGAAAAGTACTGACACTACCAGGTGGAGGATGGAGTTTTATTTTTGTTTTTATCTATGTGCAAATACAGTAAAAGAAGAGAAACTCCTTATGCTACTTAAAAAGTCACTAGCTGTGTTTCCATCACAGATTTTCTCAAAATAAAAGCGATAATTATCAAGTTTTCGCAAAGTTTATTGTCTCTTTGAACGTGTTTACATTAAGCTTTCTCATTATGGAAAATCTGAAAATCCTCCTCATGAATGAATGAAAAGTTTTTAATGATATTTTAGCAATTTTTCTAAATTCAGGTGTTTCCATTACCAGTTTTTATTTAACCGTTTAGATTTTGCACAAACATCTGTGATCGCAGGGGGCGACAGTTCAGACTCTGTGGTTTGGTAGTAGACAATGAAGCAGAGAAGAAGAGCTCTCCTAAGGGACCTTTACTCTCCCTTAAACAGTGCGCTGACAAGCTCTGGTGACTAAAATTAGAGAGTAAATCAAAGACCTAACCGTTGAACTTTCACCATTTTTTCAGGTCAAAACTGTTTTAAACATTTTTCTGAAAACAAGAGGTTTAAATTGGCATCTTTAACTTTTATGGATTATTTAGAGCAAACAGAAGCAGCACAAGTTGTTATTTTAACTGAAAAATCTGCTAAATGAAGTAAAAATCAAGCTGAATGTTTCACTCTAATAGAAAACAATAGGATGTTCACAGGCAGTGGGGCCGTCTGACATCATCAATCACGTGATTTCAAGATGGAGGAACACATGCTCTAAAACTGTAAAGTAGTCCTATTTTTAAAAAGTAATCAAACAAATATGGTGTAAAATAATGTGTTTTGTTAGACATAGATCTACTAATAAGGACACTGAGAAGGTTTTAGAACATATTTGTAAAAACGGTGGAGGATCCGCAGCTCTGTAACGTGAGCCTGAATTTCTCCACAATTGTTTTCTGAGTAGAACTCAAGCAGTCCACGTGCATCTTATTGCGACGAAGGAATTTTCTGCTTGGTTGGAGAACAGGAAAGAAAGGAAAGTAGAGGAGCGATGAATCACCTTCTGCTAGAAAGCTGGTTGAGTCGAGTGGAGGAGAAGCTCTGGTTCTTCTTCCCCAGCTTCATCACCACATAGGCCTCCTGTGCAGAATTCACCTGGACCCAGCGCAGATCTGAGCACGAGCAGAAAAAACACAAACAACAACAGATTTGTTGGACCACAATGATGCCATCGTGAAGGATCTTCAAGAACAGTGCTATTGATGGTGCTTGAAAACACCAGTTCAACACATACACGTGTCCTATATGATTAGAATTTGCTCATCACAATGTAATCTGCACCATTGATGAATATTCTATGTCCTACACTGAATGTCTTTCTAGCAAGATGTATTACTGAGACTCAATATTATTGTCTTACATTTTCTCGGAGTGTGGAATGCAGTTTGATGACCCTGTCTTTAAGTAATAAGTCAAAGTGTCAGTCAAAGCAGACGGTTGTCACCCGCAGGCTTCAGGAGTGGCTGTCATTGTACGAGTACAGTGGCATTCCATAGAGAAGGTACTACATCATCATCATTATGGAACAGTCAAAGGTCACGAAATGGTTACAAACCAAAATAATGAACAAATATACCACACATTATTGTGTAGTGAGAAAGTTAGGGATGAACCAAAACTCATATCTCAATAGGGATGTAACGATTAATCGTAAGGCAGTTAAAAATTGATTCATAGGTATCACGGTTCACATCGATACTGTGAAAATTGAATCGCAGTACTTTTTTTAAACAGCTTCTTGTCCAGAAGTGTAGGCGGCGGGCGGAATCTGCTAATACTTTCTTTCTGGCCTTCTACTCTTAAACATGTTCATAAATGATTCCTTACCCCTTTAGCACCGAAAGAATATCTGTAATATTACGTGAATATCTGTAAAAGTCTATTAGCTCTGTCTGCTAGCATCGCAGCTCTTCTTCACTGCAAGAATAACTGCATGCCAACCGACCACTGGGTTACCAGCGCCCTCTGCTGGTCCAAACAAATATCTGATGTTAATACAGTGCAATGACTGTCCAATTGTTAAGGCACAAAATACATTTTCAGTTGCACTTTTAAAAAGAAAAAAAACTATTATGCAGTTTTGCATTGTTTACTATAGAACCAGAATTTAAATTAATAGGCTTCTTCTTCATTTGTATTATTCCTTTATTTATTTTAATCAAGATTTATTTTTAGTTAAATTACATTGTTTTGAATAGTTTAATCAAGGGATTCTTTTGACAATGAAAAACAAAAGGAAAATAGTACAGTATTTTCCCAAGAAAAATAAAGGAATATTTTTCAGTCATTTTTCTACAGTCTCATTTTGTAAAATAAATTGTGAGCGAATCGTATCGTGAACCCAGTATCGTGAATCTAATCGTATCGGGAGTTGAGTGAATCATTACATCCCTATATCTCAATATTTGTTCTACAAATGGCAATAAATTATATAAATCTGGATATTTTTAACTCAATACAGACACTTCTGGGTTACATTTGCTAATAGAGGCACATTTATTAACAAACAGCTGATCAATATGTTCCACTTTTGCCTTTTTCTCCTTTAAAGCAGTGGTTTTTCAAACTTTTCACCGTCCAAAATAAAGGAGCCAGAGACCCCCACTTTACTCTATGAAACTGTGATAAGCACGTGTATTTATTAATATGAATAATATCCGCTGTTATCCAGGAAGTTTATTATTATTTGGTCCATAGTATATAGTTATCTTAAAGATGCAAATCCTTGTTTTAATCAGAAATAAAAAAAAGGGTTAAAAGTGACCAAACATGGTGTAAAAGGTGGTGAAATTGGTTAAAAGTTGCAAATTAGAGTGGACAAAAACAATTCGTTTTTGTCCACTTATAAACCCTTTCCTCCACTTTCCCATTAGGTGGGAAAGTGGAGGAAAGGGTTTATAAGTGCTGAACATGTCTGGAATGTGGTTACGCCCCACATCACCACTTGAGATCATGGTGGTTAAGAACAGCCTCAGGGAATCAAATCTGTGGCTATCAACACATCACTAAAATGTGCCAAGGACAGATTAACACCTAATGAAATGCTTTGGGTTGCTCTAAAAATCAGTAAAAGTTTAAAAAGTCGATGTAAACCTTGTGTCACAAAATCTTTGACCGCAGGGCGACAGTTCCAACTCTGCTGTTTCATAGACGGCATGAAGAAGAGAAGAAGAGCTCCGTGCAAGTAAATACAGACCAAACTGCTGCTCAGAGCAGCAGTTTGGTCTGTATGCGGGGGGAGGGGGGTTTGGGGGAGAAGGAGTGTACAGCATAGTACTTTTATGGGGAAATGTTCCGGGGAGCACTCATTAGGTGCACCGCCCTCCCCCCTCCTGGTCAGAGCATTTGGACAACATCTAATCAGAGCTACAGAAGATCTGTGGATAAAGTTGTTCTGTTGATGTGGACGAGACCATCGACACCAGGGATTGTAGAGTCTGAAACATCGTACTCTCTGAAACTCTCAGATCCCTCTCTCCCCGCAGCAGTAATTACCTTTCTTGCAGAAAAGTCACCAAATCCATCTTCTACTCCTCCAGACCATACACAGTAAAAAAAACGGCACTCCAGCCCCGGAAAGGGCATTCTGGCAATCTGCCAAAGGCAGCAGGAGCAGCAGGGGGTGGGGCTCAATGAGTTTTACACAAACTACTTGTTTGATGTAAAGCTGTCCTTACATAGAGACAGCTTTAACAAATATGACAAAAAGTCACTTTTATAAGAGTTGCAGACTGCACCTTTAATGATCACTTCTGATACTGTAAATATTCTGACCCCTAGTGGTGAAATAACTTATGCATCCTTGTGTCCATTTATTTTTGTTTAATCTTTACGGTCTGGAATGATGTCATCAAGATCATTTAAATTAGGTTAATTTAAATTAAGCTGATCAAAACTTAATCAATAAACCTGATCAGATCCAAGTAACCATTGATCCCTGAGGAGAAATATGGTGACTGTGACATTAATGCTGTGCTCATACATTTTTATATAACAAACAATTAAAAAGAAGCAATCACAATAATTTATGTCACTAGAGCTTATATCTTTTAACTGTATCTTACTTTATTTTTGACATACTTTTTTGTTTAATTATGGGTTTTTTATTTATTAGTATTATTTTGTTTTTTTAACAGGAGTTAAAAACTAAAAACTAAAACTAAAAAAACTGAATTTAAAAAAATTAAAGTGGAAAACGCAGAATTTGGAAAAAATAAAACGGATGTTATAGGGCCCTACACTACCTAATCATAACACTGAGTTAGCTGATGACACGGCTGCAGCATGACTAGTGCTGCTGCTGGGGCGCCGGCGCAACCAGTTTTAGTCAAAAATGAAAAAGGAAAAAGTTGCGTAAGGAAATATTTTGCATTTCAAGCAAACGCCGAAGGGAAGGCAACAGATTTGGACATCCTGGTATGTGAGCAATGCTTCAAAGTGGTAGCTACAAAGTCCAGTAACGCTGTAAAGCATCTGAAAGACCAGCACCCTGGACTCTATGAGGTCACTATAAGGTCAGTAAAGCTCCCGTTTCAGCAACTTGAAGTATTATACAGTCATCATGAACATTATCTGAAAGTGTTATGTTTCTCTTTAAGTGCCAGAATGAAGCTGAGAAAAGTCGACCAGCAGCTACTAGACAGAAACCATAGTAACCTGAGACTCCGCCTACCCTACCAGCCCTTTTTGACTGGCAAATAAATACTTTTGCTATGATCCGAACAGTTGTTTTTAAATTTGGCACATTGTTCTTAAAAATGTTTAATAGTTAGTATTTGTTTTGCACTAAGTTCTTAAAAAAAGGTTATTTAAGTTTTTATTGTTTACAGGTGCTGCTATAAATACATGTATCGTTAAATGTTGCACTACATTTCACCTAATTTAAAAATACTTTGTATAATGTTCATAGTTTGTATTCTCAACTTTATTAAAGGAAATTTTGCTTCTAAATTTTTGTCTTTTTTTGCACAGTGGTATCGAAAATGGTATCAAGTATCGAGTATTGGTGTCTAGTTTGAAATTCTAGTATCATGACAACCCTAATCATTACACCTCTAATATCAATTATTTTCCACACCACAAAACAATATGGTGATATTGGATCGATATCGCTCAACGTTCGAGGCTACCATATCGTTATAGCATCAGAACTGAAAAAGTACCATCGGGACAGCCCTAGTTATGGTGAATAACATCAGTTTGTTGTTGTTGGTGAACATTACGTGTGGAATAGAATAACAATGAGACTTTCCTCTGATGGTGTTTGTCTCACTCACCTTTGACATAGGCGTTTCCTTTGATGTCCTGTGACAGACGCAGGCCGGTGCGTCTCAGGGCGCCGCCCGGCACCGCCTCCAGGAGGTCGTGGATGTTCTCGTTATAGATTTCATAGAAAGACACCCAGACGGAGAAGGTGGTGTTTGGATCCACGTGTAGGACGATCCTGTCCTCGATGGGTTCGGGTTCAGAGCCTGCAACAACACAACGACACACATGAACATAAACACACAATGACAACATGCAACACATGCAGAGGTTTGATTTCCTCACAAAAGAAAGAAAGAACAGACGTAGGAGTCTTCGACACAGAAACATAGAGACGTGACACTCACCTTCCAGGTCAGACTTGTAGGTGCAGTTCAAGAGGCTGACGTTGGTTTTATCATTCTGATAAAAAAAAAAAAAACCACAAACAAAGAATGAAAACCATCAATGTATCCTAAACAAGACAACTGTAGCCATTGTGTCATTATGACTTCATTTAATGCAGTGGTTCCCAAACTTTCCACAGTCCCGTACCCCTTGAGACTTGAGATTTAACCTGATGCCATGTACCCCCTCCCGCTGCTCACTTAAAAAACACCTTTCAACCGTTGCCTGGATTTCAAATGAGGACCCCTGAAATGTAATAATTTATAATAACATAAACACTGATTCAAAGGAGTAGAAGAAAGGTAATTACTGCTGCTTGATTTATAATTGTTACACTAGAACACTGTAGTGCATGTGTTTTTTGTTTGTGTGCGCGCCACCATCATTGCAGCCTCCGTGTAGGCTGCTGTGAGTGACACTGTGTTGTTGCTGCTGCTGATAGATTGGTGTGTGCACATTGAGAGAGAGAAGCGCTGCAGTAATATGCTTTTAACAGAGCATGTTGTATTACTGTGATGTTGCTGTCGGGCTAACGTTAGCTTGTTAGCTCCTCTGAGGGAGGGGCTTTGGAGGCAGGGCAAGATAGCAGTGAGGAGGGAAAGATCTGAAAGTTACGGACTGCACCTTTAATAACTGTATTCTATACTTTCACTTTCTCAAATATAAATTTAGTTCAAATTAAAGCAGAAAAGTCTAGAAAAAAAGAACAAAAAAGTCTCTGAATACGCCAAAAATGTGTGATATTAAAATGGGGCCACGACGCAAAAAAAGTTGGGAACCACTAATGTTATGTCACATACAATGTATCCCTACATTAACATCTGTCTCTGAATTTGACCTATCCTGTTGAGGAACAATATATTATAAAATAATAATAATTATCTGTAACCATGGGTAGTCTAACATCAGTAAATGGACGATTTAGAATATTAATATCCTCACAAGTATTATTGTTATTATTAATAGTCACCTCAATTAATCCACATTAAGCATTTTTGGAAGGATTTGAGGAAGTTTAGTTCAGGCCTCCGATTTTCATGATCACAGAAAACAGATGGAAAACGTAGAATTCAGATTCTGAAAAGGAAAAATCAATCAATTGTTTTTTGTTTTTTTTAAATTATTATTATTATTTTAAATCAGGTCCCATTATGACACGGAAATCCCTCACATGCACGTTTAGGACAATATCACATTTACACACTAATTTTCACCACAAACAGGTGACTGAATGTCTAGCATTTGAAGAAAATAGATGAATACGTCCAATTCCACTATTTTTATTAAAACCTCGCTAGATTGGCTAAAAGTTAAACTAAACCCTCACTAGCTGTGTTTCCATTACAGATTTACACAAAATAAAAGCAATGTTTCTAATGTGTGTTTAAAGGTTGTTTCATTGAAGGTTGTTTTGGAGCCTCACAACTCGCGTGTAATCTCATCCCGCTGCAGGAAGTTGGACGCTCCAAACCTCCTTACAACACTGTATTCTTTTGTTGGTTCACGTCTAATGTGGCACTAATCCTTAAGTCTAATGCTAAGAAATATCTGGGTCTTCTCTTCTGTCCACACGTATCACGCCATGTTTACTCAGAGAGAAGTGGTCATGTGACCAGGTACATCACATTCTGTGATGTGTAATTGTGTAAAAAGTGTTTCCATAACACTTTTGCGACACATTTCAATATCGTAACGTCTGAAAAACCTCCTCATCAAAGCGTAAATCTCTTTAGCAATATTTGAGTGTTTTTTTCCCTAATTTCAGGTATTTCCTTCACCAGTTTTTATTGAGATATTTAGACTTTGCGCATTTCCAAAGGTAATGGAAATGCAGCGACTTTCAAGTTTTGGGACCATATTCTTACTGTGAAATGAGTGGCTAAGGTTCAAAAGTGTCGTGAACGACCTTTGTAAAGCTCTCATAATGTAAACTGGCGTGATGTTAGCGTAACACTCCTGGATTCCAAAAGCCCATCTGAAGCGTAGAAATATTAGAAAATTTCTTGGTCGAAACCGAAGACCAAAAATGTACTTTTGGGACATTTTGGACCAATAATTTTCATTCCGGTTGAAGCCTAAAATAAATAACATTGAGGAGTCGATGGTAAATGACATGGTGAACGTATGAGTTTGACCTCCTTGAGCTGTCTGAAGAGGTTCCTCTTGAATGTTGCGTCCTCCGCCTGCTGAACACGGCTCAACCTGCTGAACTCTTGGCATCGATGAGGTTTAACGCTGGCTGCAGGAAACACACGCCCATCGATGCTGCTGAAGATCATGTGCAGCGACCTGGGCAGGATTCCAGCGTCAGCGTCTGGACCTTTGAGACAAATAAAAAACTCCTCCACATTAAGATTTATTATAAACATTGAGCAGAGGAACAGCAACACTCGAAGGATGTGAACGACAAACAATTTTAATGAACCTAAAGCCACATTTCAAATATAAATATCAGTTATAATGAAATAAAAATCCAAGTAAAATAAGAAGAAGAAGAAGAATCCGAACATAAACAACCCTGACAAGCATTTTATTACTTCAATGTATGCAATTCATGTTGTTTTTGTTGTGTTTAATGTTAAATGTAAGGAACAACGGATGTAAACCAGCATATTTTTTTGCTAAATCTGACATTTTACAACAGAACAGAACAGAATACAACTTTATTGATCCCCAGAGGGGAAATTAACTTTATGAGCAACACAATAAAAAGAGAAGACCGTCAAACAAAAATAAATATTAACATACGATAATAGTGCAAAATGTAAGAACTTTAGTTCAGACATAAATTAGAAAAAGTAAAACAAAAAGACTGAATTTTGTATGAATGTTCACTCATGTGCACTGTTCCTCCCAAATAAAAAGCAAATTAATTCATTACTTAAAAAATGTAATGTATTAGGAAAAAAAACTTACTTTCTCTCAAATAATCGCAAAACTTCATTATCTAATTCAAACTAATTTAATATTGAAATTAATCAAACCAAAATTAATTCAGGATTAAACAAAACTTAAAACTAGGAACTAAATTCAGTTCCACAAAAATAAATTAGAGTAAATACAAGTTTAAGAAAAACAAAGATATGACAATGTTTAAGCTGAAATAACCCAGAATAAAGACCTTTGAACTGAACCTCAATATAAATCAAAGGTAATTAAAATTGAATTTAAATAAATATGTGTCTACTGCAGGTCTTTGAGGTGACACGTACCCAGGAAGGTGAAGGTCTTCCCTGCGTTAGTGACTCCATAGGTGAAAACCAGAGAGTTTCCTCCTTCCAGGACGTCTTTCACTAAATCCTTCACGGTGCCTTGGAACAGGGTGGTCTGAGTGGTTTCTGGACCATAAACCTGTGACCCCAAAGCAAACGACTTTAGTTCACGTCTCAAGAAGAAACAATCAGAGATGATGGTACCTGAGAGAACTGGAACCTCTGTCCTGTCTGAGGCTGAGACTTCTCTGTGCTCACTCTGGATGGAACGGAAACACCCGGAGGTTTGAGGAGGACAGCATCCGGGTGCTCGATGGTCACGCACTCCTATCACGCACACATTAATAAAAGCATGTTTACCACTAAAACAAGCATAAATATGTCATTTGTATGAGGGAAAAATAGGTTTTAAGGTCAGGCTCTGATATAAATACCTAATGTCTGTCAGACCTGTAGGTTTCATGTTTGCTTTGTCAGGTTCTGGTCAAAGCTTGAATAAGGTTCATATCATAAATAGTCTGTGTTTAAAAGTAAATCAGCACCACTAGACACCATAACTAAATATTTGTCTCTCTTTCTCCTCTGCACCTGATCATTCGTTCTATTTTTCTTTTTCCTTTTATTTGTTTAGTTTTTTTTGTCCCTAATTTGATCCCATATTTACAGCCGTTAATCTGAGTGATGATGGCTCACCTGGGTCTCTCTACTGCTCTCTGCAGAGGTGAAAGGTCGGACTCTGAGGTAAACCTTAAGGTGCTCTCGCTCTCCAGTGGATGATTGCTGTAAAACACCACCAGGGTGGATTAAAAAGGCACAGGTTGCAGTGAAGATGCAGCTTTACCTGTAGCTTATTGAAATCAGACGACAGATCTCTTTTCAGGTCATTCACCTCGATTGGTTCCTGTGGGTCAGACTTATTACTGAGGAACGAGTCCATCATCCTGGAGCTGGAAAAAAAAGTCCACAGATGGAAGAGGATCAGATAAAAGAGCAGTGTTTATTAATTCTGAATGTATAAAATCTGTTTTGAAAAGATTTGCTTTGAGTTTGTTTACAGTGTTGACAAAGTCACTTATCCATATCTTATTCTTACTGTCTGACTTTAGGGCTGTGTTAAGGTGTGACACAATAAGGAAACATTACTGTCAGTGTCTAAACTATGAAACACACAAAAGAAAATGTTTATTGCCTTTTTTATATTGAAATGAATCTGAAATTGAAGTCACTGACAGCCTGTTAAACTTGATAATTATATGTTCATCTATGAAACCATCTAACCCGTTTCAAAACGTGTTTCTATAAACTCATGCCAGCACAGGCACAGTTAACAGAAGGCGTAAGGCTTAGGAAAGAGTAATTTACCCCCAAAAAGGAAAATGCACCCTTTTTATGTGGTTTTAAGGACACCTTGTACAAGTCTGTGGCACCTATCACTTATTTTAACGGCCTAAAATTAAAAAAAAGTCACAAACACAACCAATAATGACATTTACACACTGTTAAAGCACTTACTTGGAAGGTTTAGATGTCACATTAGGTGCAAAAACTGTGAATAGCGTCTCTTTTCTCTTGTTTTTTTTTTGCTCAAACTATCGTTAAAGGCAACACAAACACATCCGCCGTCTGTTTGAAACAGACCAATCAGAGACGCTCACTCACTGCGCATGCGTGTTACGAAGAGGGCGTTTCCCGCTCAAATCCGTAGATATCCACGCGAGAAAAAACGAGACTTCACGAAAACAGCGTCGACTCGCCGCCATCTTACTTGAGGCTAGCGCCACACAGCAGCTAGCTTCTGTCTACGTAAATAAAGAGCATTAATCACATTATAGAGACATTCTATCAACATTTAACAATGTGACAGACTTGCTGCGTGGCAATAAATAGAAGAGTGTTTAAAAAAGTGTTTAGTGTTTGCATTTACGTGATTATAATCAGATATTTGTTTATAAAGCAGTTTAACTGTCTTGACACATTATTAAATGCCTGTCTTTTCCAGGCAATTAAACATTGTAAAATGTAATTACAGTTAATAAAGATAAATTTACTTTTTTCCTCATAATTTGGATTATTATTTTTTTATTTTACCTTTTACGGCACATAAACGATAGAATGCAGAAATTAAAAAATAAATTAAAAAAGAAATAAAAGTATTGCAAGTAAATCCAGCTGTGTACTGAGAAAAACTCTTCCACATCTTTCAGGACATTTTCTTTGCCAGACACTTTCTGTACAAATTAGTACTGGTGTGGCTGGTATCAAATGCACCACAGTCGTTCCAACAACAGTTTAAAATGTAGGTCCAAGGCCTCAGCAGCCATAATGAATGGATGATTGAAAACAAGTTCAAAATCATCAGAATCAGAATTCCTTTATTAATCCCAGGAAGGAATTGCTTTTGTTACAGCCACAGAAAAAAATCTCAAATAAAAGAATAAAACGTTTAACAAAGACGAAGAAAGAATAAATGTTAAATAAGTGTATAATTAAGTAAAAGACTGTTAATAGGGATCAGATACATACACATTACAGTAGTAAAAAATAAAGTAGGATAGATAGGATGAAAATTAGCCATTGTGCTAACTCCGGCATATTTATGTTGTTGCTCAATGCTGACATGTTGATGATCATGCATTGTCCTAATTCAAATAAATAATAATAATAATAATATTAATAATAATACAAATATACAAATTTGATACAGATATTTACAAAAATAATACAAATATAGAAATATGATTTAGATATTTCCAACAATCAAGCTGTGAGGTTACAGAGATGAATTATACAGTTTGATCTCTACAGGCAGGAATGATTTCCTGTGGTGTTCTGTGGAGCACCGTAGTTGGATCAGCCTGGTGCTGAAGGCTCTAAAGGTTCTAAAGGTGCTGAAGGTTCTTCTGTGACTGACCAGCACATCATGGAGTGGGTGGGACTCATTGACCAAGATGGCCATCACCTTGGACAGGCTCCTCCTCTCTGTCACCACTGTCAGAGAGTCCAGTTTAATCCCCACAATGTCACTGACCTTGTGGATGAGTCTGTTGAGTCTGTAGGTGTCTGTGACCCTCAGTCTGTTCCCCCAGCAAACAACAGCGTAGGTGATGGTGTCCTCAACTCCGACCTTGGGCTGGTAGGCAAACTGTAGTGGGTCCTGATGTGGTCTGATAGATGGTTGGAGCTGCACCAGGATAAGTCTCTCCAGGGTCTTCATGATGTGGGAGGTCAATGCAACTGGTCTGTAATTCTAGGAGCTGCTGGGATGTGGCGTCTTTGGAACAGGAACCAGGTAGGATGTCTTCCACAGCACAGGGACCCTCTGCAGACTCAGGCTCATGGTGAAGATGTGCTGCAATATTCCACAGAGCTGTGACTGACTGACCGAGATAACCCTGTAGGTGTAAACGAGGCAGAAGAAAACCTCAATAACATTTTTTACCTTTCAGCCTCCCTATCAAACCTCAAACCCTTAAACAGAAAACCTAAAAACAACAAAAATCATGACAAATGGTTTGATATTGAATGCAAAAATCTTAGAAAGCAGTTAAGAAACTTATCCAACCAAAAACAGGGACCCAGACAATCAGAACACACGTGTGCACTATAGTGAAACTTTAAAACAGTATAAAAACACAGTAAGACAAAAGAAGGACCAACATGTTAGAGACCAACTCCATGCTATTGAAGAATCCATAAAAACCAATAAATTCTGGAAAAACTGGAACACAAAACAAAAACGTGAAAATCTACCAATACAGAACGGAGACATGTGGATAAATCACTTCACCAATTTATTCAAACCAATAGAAAAAAACGAAGAGCAAAAACACATCCAAGATAAACTGCACAGCCTAGAATCCGCCATAAAAGACAACCAGAATCCATTAGACTACCCAATCACAACCAAAGAACTAGAAGATCAAATGAAATCTCTAGAAACCAAGAAGGCCTGTGGCACTGATGGCACAAAATATACGGACCCCAAATTCCAGTTAGCCATATTAAAACTCTTTAACATTGTCCTCAACACAGACAAACCTGGCTCCCCCGAGAGGACATACTGTGCACCCACTGCACCCACTGCACCCAGGGTCGTGTGTATGTACTTGCACAACCGGGCACATATGTGTGTATACTAATATATGTAAAATTCTGTACATAACCTCCCCTTTTATAACATTTAGAACTTAATTGTAAATTGTGTTTGAGATATATATAGTGTAAACCTATTTTGTTGTTTTATTTTAATCTTATTGTTTTGCACAAATTTTATAACATTTAATGTTATAAGTGTGTACATGCGTTCTCACACTTGCTTTGGCAATGTAAACCTGTTCTCTCATGCCAATAAAGCTGTTTTGAATTGAATTGATAATTAATCGCTATTTCCTGGTACGGCAGAGACGCTGCACTGTCTCACTCCGCTGTAAGGCAGGATGAGGCCACGCCCACTCCCAAAAGCACATTGCTGCTCTGCCTCCATTTCCATAGCGTGTTTTTATGCGTTAGCACATGCACAGTCAGGTCCCCAAGATGAAAACCCTTTACCATGCTATGCTAAATGCTATACGTACATTCACAGTGCATTAGTGAATTGATACAGCGTGGCTGCTGCTGCTACGTTCTCTAGCTAGTGGGCAGGATAACACTACAGTCAGGATGACAGCGCTAGAGATGATAAAGAAACTTTCTTTTCAGGAAAAACGACAGCTTTTAAAAGATGGAGACCAACACCTGAGCTACCAGACCTTCAGCAAAGGTAAGGTCAGAACATTGTTGGTATTTTCTACAGTGAATGGAACAAAAGGAAGGATTGGCTTTGTGGATGCTCCTCACTGAGGATGTTCTGAGTTGTTGTTGTTGACATTTTCTCCATGTTTCTATGTTTCCAACACAAACAACAGATGTGCTGTCGTGTCATAAGATAGATCTTGTTGGTAGAGTATGGAGGCTGTATTGAATGTTTATGTTGGTGTTTATGATGTTGATTTTGTTAGATGATAAATACTTGTTCATGTGGATCTTGTTGGTTTTTTTATTTTTCATTATGAATTTTATATTTTGATAAGCGCATTGAGATGACTTTGTTGTAAATTGCTTTATAAAAATAAAGCTGACTTGAATTGAATTAACACTTGCCTGCAGAAACATATGAAATTGTCATTGGTGGTCTCCATTTGCAACGCCCTGCCTACCCAGCCCTAGTGGTCACGGCACGTCACTGTTCTTAAGGTATAAATCAACGTTAAAACAGGCCAAAGCCATGTTAAAAAAAGGCCAGGAACGCATTATGTCACTAAAGTCTCACTCTTGTCATTTTCTGAAACGTGTCAGGCCTGATAACATCAGCAGACACTTCACTCAAACACACAGCTCAATGACGACTTGATGACTTTTCAAATACCAGGGATGCACATTAAAGCCTCCGCTTGTCAGCATCTCCACCTTCGACACACACACACACAGCTATAATGCAATGCTCAACTCATAGAACAAACATTTTCATTTGTAGAACCATCACAACCTGCCTCACAACCAGCTCCACTAGCACAACTTCATCTATTCCATCTCAGAACACTCTGCTGATCAGAGACACCACCAGAGTCGTAGCCTCAGGTTAGATTCACATTAGAAAAGAGAGTTTTAAGAAAATATTTATCATAGGCAGACGCATCAGTGCTCTGACTGCTTCACACGTGCTCAACCATGGCTGTGAACGTCCCCGGAACCATCGTGATGGTGTGTTTCTACCTGCTGGTCCTTGGAACTGGGATCTGGGCTTCCTTCAAGTCCAGGAAGGTTCAGAAGAAGAGCTCAGCCTCTAAGATGGAGATGACTCTGCTGGGGAACCGCGGGATCAGCTGGATCGTGGGAATCTTCACCATGACAGGTGAACGCTTAATGGTTCCACCAAAGACTCTCAAATGTCTACACATTTAAATGAAGGGCAAGAAAATATTACCTTATAACCTGCTGATGAATTTGACAATTTATCAGTCTTCATTTTTGCTCTACAAAAAAATAAAATTCTCGACAAACTCAACAAATCTGTGACAAATGAACATTAACAACAGTCCACTTTTAACATGATACAACTCCCATTTTATGTTGACCTCTAAACCCCCTCACTGCTCGCCATTTTAGAGCATTTTGACTGATTTTTAAACACCCACAGAATAATTTGTACTATGACAATCTACAATCTGAAACCAGAATCTGAAAGAATAGCTTGTTTAGTTATCAGCAGTTGAATAGAAGTTTCACACAAATTGCCAGTTTGTGAAGCTGAGAAAAATGTCTTTTTCTGAAAAAAACTGTCAGTGACTTTGAAGCTATTATTTTCTGCTTTAGTGACACCTCAACATTGTTTTCCTTCTATTGGTTTCCAAAACAACCTTCAATGAAACAACCTTTAAACACACATTAGAAACATTGCTTTTGTTTTGTGTAAATCTGTAATGGAAACACAGCTAGTGAGGGTTTAGTTTAACTTTTAGCCAATCTAGCGAGGTCTGAATAAAAATAGTGGAATTGGACGTATTCATTTATTTTCTTCAAATGCTAGACATTCAGTCACCTGTTTTTGGTGAAAATTAGTGTGTAAATGTGATATTGTCTTAAACGTGCATGTGAGGGATTTCCGTGTCATAATGGAACCTGATTTAAATTAATAATAATAATTTAAAAAAAACAAAAAACAATTGATTGATTTTTCCTTTTCAGAATCTGAATTCTACGTTTTCCATCTGTTTTCTGTGATCATGAAAATCAGAGGCCTGAACTAAACTTCCTCAAATCCTTCCAAAAATGCTTATTAATGCTGATTAATGTGGATTAATTGAGGTGACTATTAATAATAACAATAATATTTGTGAGGATATTAATATTCTAAATCGTCCATTGACTGTATTAGCACTCACTCACTCACTCTCTCTCTCTTTCTCAGAAAAAACGTAAACTATTATTAGAATTCACTGGAAAATCACATGAGACTCTAGGATCCCAAAGTGGGGTACAGGTACCCCCAGGGGTACACAAATTGTCATGTGGGGTACATGAATAGAAAATCTAAATTGTAAACTAGAATATAAATATAGAAGCAGTCAGGATCCTCCATGCATTGCCATAAATGACACATTAGCTGATGTTAGACTACCCATGGTTACAGATTATTATTATTATTTTATAATATATTGTTCCTCAACAGGATAGGTCAAATTCAGAGATAGATGTTAATGTAGGGCTACATTGTATGTGACATTACATTAGTGGTTAACAACTTTTTTTGCGTCGTGGCCCCATTTTAATATCACACATTTTTGGCGTTTTCAGAGACTTTTTTGTTCTTTTTTTCTAGACTTTTCTGCTTTAATTTGAACTAGATTTATATTTGAGAAAGTGAAAGTATAGAATACAGTTATTAAAGGTGCAGTCCGTAACTTTCAGATCTTTCCCTCCTCACTGCTATCATGCCCTGCCTCCAAAGCCCCTCCCTCAGAGGAGCTAACAAGCTAACGTTAGCCCGACAGCAACATCACATTAATACAACATGCTCTGTTAAAAGCATATTACTGCAGCGCTTCTCTCTCTCAATGTGCACACACCAATCTGTCAGTAGCAGTCTGATTAATATCACACATTTTTGGCATCTCCAATGACTTTTGTATTCTTTCTTTCTGCATTTAAAGTAGAACTAAGTAACTTGTGCTTAGCGCTCCCCCTAAAGGTCCTTTTGATGCACCGTCACTGCACACTCAAACACAGTCCAAGCTGTTCTCAGGCAAGTAACTGTCCATGCAGTAGAAACAAAAACCAGCAGCAGTGCAGCATTTGTGACGTCAGTGGACTCGTCTAGCTGCAAAGTGAAAAACGGACTATTTTTTATTCCCTTCAGAAGCTGATGCTGTATGTCAAATGTCAATCAGGAAACAGAAAAGATCATTGGTGTTGATCTGCCCTCCATCCAAGACTTATACCTGTCCAGGGTCAGGAAACGGGCAGGTAGCATCACTGCAGATCCCTCACACCCTGCACACAATCTGGCAGACGCTACAGATCACTGTACGCCAAAACTACCCGCCATAAAAACAGTTTCTTCCCCCAGGCTGTCACTGTGATCAACTCTAAACAGTCAGAGTGTCAGACCTGTTTCTGTTACTGTGAAATAACCTGGAACTAAACATATCAACCCTGGATCAACCTGTCATTGTGAATGTTCATGGACATAATATTTTCATTTAAATGTTCATCTGCACTACTCATCAATGCACTACTGCACTATTATTTTATTATTATTATTGTATTTTTATTTTATTTCATTATTATTATTATTATTATTATTATTATTATTATCTTGTTTTTTTTATTTAGTTTGCACATATTCGTCTAACTACTCTTATATTTATGTTTATACTTCTTTTTTTATTTATTTTTATTTATTCTAGTTGATTGTTATTATTTAATGTTACACTATCTGAGAGAGCACAGGTCACCAAAACAAATTCCTCGTGTGTATTTATACACTCTTGGTCAATAAAGTTGATTCTGATTCTGATTCTGATTCTGATTCATGGCACATATCCACAGCGGCAGGCAGAACTAATTCCTCCGCTCTGGTGAAAGTCTTTTTACTTTAGGGTTAGGGTTAGGGTTGGGTTAACCCTAGCCCTAACCCTAACGTCTGGCTATGAGGTAGCTGACTTCTAAAGCACTTTTACAGTCACCAGTCAGTGACACAATTGGTCTTTTCTGCATCTGTAGCCCATTTGCTTTTCTTTTGCAAAAATCCACCAGCTTTCCTACAAGGTTTGGATGTTTGGTTTCCAGATGCTGCCTTAATTTTGAAGGCTTCAGCGCTTCGTTGGCTAGCGTTATCCCACACTCAACACACTGAGCTGTCGGCTCTGACTCATTGCCTCCGTTCACAAAGCCATTGCCAGATTATTGTTGAGAAATATGACTACATTACTCATATGTCTTCTATATACTCACTAAAACGTCACTAATAACGATTGAGAAAGAGCCAAGAGTTTCTCTGTCAACAGCTTAAAACTAGTCAATGCTCAACGGTAGAACTCCAGTTGATATCTGCGCGTGCCTGTGGTACAGGGGATGTGTTTGAATGTAAACATGTGATGCCCGTGTTGCTTTTTCTAATGAACAAAAGGATCTTATCCAACGGTTAGCTGAACACACCCTTCTCTGAAGTGTGTTTGTTCATTAGTTTAACGGCAGGTCTGAACACACTGAAACATTGGCAACATTAAATCACAGACATTTGCTTTATCAATCAGGAAGAAAAAAGAAAACACAGGAGTGAAAGATATTCATTATATAAATCGAAGGGACATCAGAAACAGGGAACAGTAGAGTTATTGTAGAGATAAAATTAAATGCATTAAAATGAGCTACACTATTGTAAAAAAAAAAGGGTTAAAAAATATATTTAAAAGTTTACATACTAGAGTTGGAATACTTTTATTCCAATACTTTTCAGTAGTCATGATTACAGTTATTGAGTTTATTTTATATCTAAATATTTCTAAGACTTTGTTTGCTCAGAGGAAATGGTTCGTAAGACACATGAATAAATATTTGTTTTTCTTCTCTAAAATAAGTAAAATAAAAACCTTTATGTCGTCGAAGGAAAACATTTGTAACATTCGAAACAAAGCAATTTTCTTTGTGTTGTAAGACTTACACAGACCACAAACAAACGACTGAATGGAATTATTTCACATTTTGTGTGTGACACTCAAGTTACCTCATATGTGTTGCAAAAGTGGATTTTTCATAATATGTTCCCTTTAAACTTCAGAACTACGAACACCTGCAGCAGCACCTTGAGGGAGACCTGTATCTTGAATTGTTCTTGAAGCTCAACAGTCTATCTTGGTCTTTCAATAAATGCTCAGCGGTCTCTCAGTGTGAAGGAGGTTCATGAATGGAAGATTCAGAAACAAGTTTAACAATCGAGTGCTTGAAGTGGGATTTAAACCCAGCACTGTGATAAGCAGAACTAAAGAATTAAGTCCACATCCGCAGACACACAACTCAAACACACAACTCAATGATGTCTTTACAAATAGTGGAGATGTGCATTAAAGCCTTCACTCGCCAGAAGCTTCACCCTCAAAACACAGAGCTAATTCTACGCTCGCCCCAAAGAGGAAATGTTTTCCATCCGTAGAACCGTGAACTCACCTCTTGACCAACTCTACCAGCTCCCCCAGTAAAGCTTCATTCATTCCACCACAATAATATTAGGGTTAGACATACCTTTAAAGAGAGAATTTGAAAAATGTTGGGGTTTAAATTTAACCCTAAAAATTAAATGTCAGGAGGGTCACTGTGTTTTACTGTGCGTTACAGCGACGTGGGTTGGAGGAGGCTTCATCGTGGGCACCACTGAGATGATGTACACTCCTTCAATGGGACTGACCTGGACTTTAATTCTGGTGTCGGCGTACAGCATGTCTTTTCTTGTTGGTGAGACTTTAAGAAGCTTTTATTTCACCTGAACAAACAGACTTGTTTAGGGTCTGAAGCCTCACTCACTGACTGACTCCTTTGGTGAGGTCTCTGCAGGTGGTTTTGTGTTTGCCAAACCATTGAGAGCCATGAAGTGTGTGACCATGCTCGATCCGTTCAACAAAAAGTTTGGGAGAATTCCGACAGCTGGGCTGAGCCTGGCCTCGCTCTTGTGTGACATCGTCTGGGTGCCAACAACGCTGATCGGACTGGGTATGGTTCATCCCTGCTGTAGTGTGTGTGCGTGTGTGAGCACTAATGGTCACTCTTTGACAGGAGGAACTATGACGGTGGTCCTGGACCTGCCCTTCTCTGTGTGCATGTGGATCTCTGCGGCCGTAGCCATCATTTACACTCTGATGGGTGGTTTCTACTCCGTGGCTTACACCGACGTCATCCAGCTCATCCTCGTCATTGTCGGCTTGGTGAGTCTCAGACGACCCTCATGATATAAAGTGTGAATAGGGAATAGAACTCACACATCTCCTAACAGTCTGTGCAGCGCCCGTTTTATATTCCGCTCTCAATTTTAGAGGACACTTTAGGACGTCTTCCTCTCCTTTGGGAATCTTTTTGTTTAACAACAACTTATCAAGTAAAAATTTAATAAATGACTCAAAGGACATAGAAAGCACCATAAAAAACACACAATTAGACTACAGAAAATGTAATCTTTTCTTACTTATCCTTAATCAAATCGCGCAGCAGCATCTTGACCAGGAAGCACAGATCTCTCTCTCGTAGCCACTTTGTCTAGCTGTTCCGAGGCAATCCTGAGGCGTTCCCTGGCCTGCTAAGAGACAGTCTCATCAGCGTGTCCTGGGTCTTCTTCACTGTCTCCTATTGCTGGGATGTACCAGGGGGTGTCAGAGAGGCATTCTAATTAGGTTTTCTAGCTACTTCATCTGGCTCTTCTCAATGTTGAGGAGCAACAACTCTACTCCGAGCCCCTTCCGGATGAATGCGCTTCTCACTCTAAGGGAGAGGCTAGCCATCCTATAGAGGAAGCTCATTTCAGCCGCTTTTACCCACAATCTAGTTCTTCCACATTATCTGCAAAAAGCAGCGACCCAAACCTGAGGTCACCAAACTGGACCTCATGATACCTTGGCTGCGCATAGAAATTCTATCCATACAAGTTGTGAAGTAAATTGTGACAAAGGGCAATCCTGGCCAAGTTCAACCTTAACTGGAAACAAGTTAGTGCCGGTAATACGGATCAAACTCTGGCACCGGTTGTATTGAAAACAGATGGTCCATATCAGGAGGTTTGATACACTATAATCCTGGAGAACCCCGCAGATGACTGCCTGAGGGTTGAATACCACCCAGTCATAAAACACAGGTGGACTGGGTGGGAAAATTCCCAGGCATCCTCAATGACCTTGCTCCCTCACCAGAAGATGTGGCGGTAGGATGTAGGAGGTCTTTGAAGTTTTTCTTGTACTGATCCACAGCGTCTCAAATTGAGATCAGCAGCGCACCATCCTCACCATACATGAGGCAGACTTCTTCCCTCTTCCAAGATGCTGGATGGTGGTCCAGAACCTCTTCAAATCCATCTGAAAACCATTCTCCATGGATTCACCAAACTCCTCCCACAACCACGTTTATGCCTCGGCGACCTACTTGGCTACACCCCGCCTGGCCCGTTGGTACCGCTCCACTGCCAAAAATGCCCCATAGTACTCCTCCAACCTGATGACATCCCCACTGCCGGTGTCCACCAGCAAATTCAAGTGTTGCCGCCACGACAGGAACAAACTACTTTAGGGCCACAGCCACTACCTCCGTGCCAGTTCAGAAAAACATAACCTTGACCCCGCCCCCAAACCCAGCCAAACAATCATGAATGACAGTTCTGAAAGTGGAGGGAATAGAGATCTACAATCAATGTACCTTAACGAAATTACAGAAAGTGAGATTTTCACTATTGTACAAAAATGTAAAAACAAATCTTCAGTGGACTGTGATGGGTTAGACATGATTATAGTAAAAAAGACAATAGACTGTGTCCTCACTCCTCTGACACACATTTTTAAACTTTCTCTCAGCATTGGCATTTTCCCTCAAAAAATGAAAACTGCCAAAATAATACTTTTGTTCAAAGATGGCGATGATCATGTATTTAATAATTACTGTATAGACCAGTGTCATTACTGTCTCAATTTTCTAAAATCATAGAGAAATGGTTCACACAGGAACTGGACTCATTTTTAGAGACAAATAAAGTACTTTTTGAACACCAGTATAGATTCAGATCCAATAGATCAACTTCTCTTGCACTCACCCATTGAACAGATGAAATACTAGCAGCAATTGATAAAAAAAATCAATACTGTATATAGTTAGTATTTTTTAGATTTACAGAAAGCATTTGATACCGTAAATCATAAATTATTGTTGGCAAAACTAAATAATTATGGTATAAGAGGGCATGTGTATAAATGGTTAGAAAGTAATCTAAACAACAGACAATATGTTCAAATAAACAATCTGAGTGTAAAACAATTATATCAGGAATTCTACAAGGTTCAGTAATTGGGCCAAAACTTTTAATTTTATTTATCAATGATATTTATGAGATCAGCAAAAACATAGATTTTCTTTAATTTGCAGATGACACTACCGTGTACAAAACCGGATCTGATCCAGAAACATGAATTAGTGATATGGGAACTGAAATGACATATTTAAAAACATGGTTTGACAGGAATGATTTGTATTTAAATTGGGAAAAAACAAAAAGTATGATTTTTGGGACAAAAAAGCATGGTGATCAGAAGATTACCATTGGCGATACAGCTATTGAAAATGTTTCAGAAATAAAATTTTTGGGAGTCATGCTAGACGATAAAATGAATTGAAGGCGTCATATTGAATACATAAAGAAAAAAGTAAGTAAATGTATTGGCATATCACATAAAATAAAGTATACTTTTGATGAAAGAGCATTGTTTAGATTTTATACATCTCTAATTGTCCCATATTTCACATATTGTATTGAGATCTGAGGTAATGCATGCTAAAGTTTCACTGACCAAGTTTTCCTGCTCCAAAAGAAAACCATAAGAATTATAAATCACAAAGGTCCAAGACATCACACAAATGAACTTTTCATTGAAGGTAAAATTTTGAAATTTGCAGATTTTTTTCAGTTAAAAATTGTCCTGGCCATGTGGAAAATCAAAAACAAATTAGTTTCAGTGCACATTTATAATAAATTTATATTAATCACAGATGAAAACAGCAGGAGGAAAGGAAACTTTTGCACCATTTGCTCACACTTCACTCAAACAGAGGTTTCGTTGTCACTGGAATTAGGTTGTGGAATTCATTGGACAACAATTTAAAAACTTGTCACACTATTGTTCAAATTAAACACATTTACAAAATGTTGTTGATTAAAAACTACAGTCATCTATAAATCAAATATATGTTAAACTATTGACATCTGTAACAAAACTGTTTTTCTGTTTTTGTTGTTTTCTTTCTTTTTTTGTTTGTTTTTTGGTAATGATGTGCCTGTTACAATGTTAAAAAAAAAAAAAAAATCTCTCAGAACTGATCGGCGACCATCTACTTGGACATTCTTTTACTGAACAAAAAGGGGCGTGTATAATAAAACTCGGTCTTCAACATGCTCTTATTCTGACATGTGAAAGTACAGACCATCACTTACAATGCAGAAACTGTAAATAGGATTACATGGAAGAATAAATTTGATTGATTGATTGATTGATAGACAACACATTTGGGTCTGCCAGGTTTGACCAGTATCCTCTCCCAAAATCGGAGCAAACCAGGTAGTGAACGGTTGACAGCTCTACCCCCTCTTCATCGAGTGTCCAAGGCATGCAGCTGTAAGTCCGATGACACAAGCACAAAGTCGATCATCGAACTGAGGCCTCAATTGTCCTGGTGCCAAATGTACATATGAACATGCTTCTGATTAAACATGTTTTTTATGGACAATCTGTGACAAGCACAGAAGTCTAATTTTAAAATGCACCACACGGATTAGGAATGAGGGGGCTATTTCTCCCAGTCATGCCATGTAGTCCCCCAGCAGGACAACGGAATCCACAGAAGGAAAACTCTTCAGAACTCCCTCTAAGATGTTCCAAAAACTGCTTTTTGGCCCATAGACACAAACAATAAGTATTGCCGCCTCTGTCCGGCTCCTCTCACATTTGGCAACTCCAGAGTGAAAGGGCGTTCAACCACTTTCATGAAGAATGGTTTGGGAGACCTTGCTATGTGTCGGGGTGAGGCCGACTCCATCCAGTCGGAACTTCTCAACCTCAAACATTAGCTTAGGCTCCTTCGCCAGAGAAATTATATTCCATGTCCCTAAAGCTAGCTCCTTTAGCTAAGGATAATTTTGCGAAGGCTCCCACCCTGATCTGCTGCCCAATCCACATTGCACTAACCCCCATGCCTCGCTCCTGCAGGTGGTGAGCCCTCTAGGGGACAGGCCCATGTATCTGCTTCAGGCTTGGCCGGATCGAGCTCCATGCGCAAAATCCCAGCCACCAAGTGCTTACTTATGAGCCCCATCCCCAGTCCTCAAGAGAGGGACCGTGGTTGAATTCCAAGCAGGGTATACTCGGCACTATCCAGTCCAAAAACGATAGAACAAAA
Source organism: Gouania willdenowi (assembly GCF_900634775.1). Classification (NCBI taxonomy): domain Eukaryota; kingdom Metazoa; phylum Chordata; class Actinopteri; order Blenniiformes; family Gobiesocidae; genus Gouania; species Gouania willdenowi. Next base: position 1,265,915 of record NC_041058.1, on the reverse strand, counting down.
ACAAAAATACACAAAAGAAAAAATTCACAAACATTTATACAATCAAGGTATCTGTGTTTTTTCTGTACCTGTCTGCAGGTGATCTGCGTTCCCTTCGTTCTGACCAACCCTCACTGTTTGAACATCAGTGATACGCTGATGAACAACACCTTACACGCACCATGGATTGGTTCGCCTGACTTAAGCAGGACTGCCATCATTATCGATGACTTCCTTTTCCTGGTAGGTCCCGGCACACAGATAATATCCATCAGCTTAGGGATTAGATGGCACATCATAGTAGTTCAAGGAGACATAGTGCTCCTGGACGAATTAATTGATCATAGCTTCTGTAGTTCCATCTCAGATATGCTTAGTGATCCATGTTGTTCTTCCTCAGACTTTGGGCGCTCAGGGCCATCAGTGCTTCCACCAGAGGACATTGTCGGCCTCTTCTCTGAACGCCGCCAGGTTCACATGTGTTGCTGCTGCTTTTATTTTTATCCTGTTCGGGATTCCTCCCATCCTGCTCGGAGCTGCCGTTTCATCCACAGGTAAGAGGAATTTTGATGGTGTTGAAGAAAACTTGGAGATGTTTTCTCACATATTAGCATAGACATGAGGAAATGTAGCCACAAGGTTTCCTTTCTGTCCTTTCTCAGACTGGAACATGACCTCTTACGGTTCTCCGTCTCCATATGAGCGAGGAGAAGCAGCGATGGTGCTGCCCATCGCCCTGCAGCACCTCACCCCCCCCTTCATCTCCATCATTGGGCTCGGGTGTGTGGCCGCTGCTGTGATGTCATCAGCTGACTCAGCTTTACTTTCAGCAGCGTCAGTCTTCAGCACCAACATCTATAAGAGCGTCCTGAGGCCTCAGGTGAGGACGATCTGACAAATCTACTTCAGTAATTAAACAGTTCCAGCGGCCTCCCATGAGGCGGTGCGAGCAAAGCAGAGGAGCAGGAGTCCAGCGGCCTCCCACGAGGCGGAGCGGGCAAAGCAGAGGAGCAGGAGTTCGGCAGCCTCCCATGAGGCGGTGGGGGTGAAGGGGACTCCCCTGGCGATACAGACGAAGTGGGTTCTGGCGACCCAGATGAAGTCACCTCCAGCGTGCCAGGCGAAGAGGGCTCAGGCGAGACAGACGGGAAGACCTTCGGTGGGCCAGGCAAAGAGGGCTCAGGCAAGCTGGGAGTTGGCGGCCTGGTGCGGGGAGCCGGCACTGGCGGCAACGTTGGCGGCCTGCAAGGACCAGACGCAGCAGGACACGAGGAGGGAAGACAATGACATTGACAACAACAACGAACCAGCAAACACACTGTGACCAAGCACTCAGCTAAATAGTGAAGGAGGCCTGATTGGGAACGGGCCACACCTGGGGAAAAACATGAGGGAGCTAATCAGTCACCAACCAAGCACACAGACATCACTGGGGGGTGGAGTCTGTTACGGTGAAATTTACGGTTTCCTCGTCTTTGACTTGAAAACACACTCTGTGGTGATAAATGATGAAGACCAGTCAGGAGAGATGATGAAGTAATAAAAAAATGATTTAATCTAAACTAAATAAAAAGGTACAAAGCGGGATAGACAAAGCAGTGGTCTCCTCTGGCCAAGGGAGAGACGCGAAGAAGAAGGGCCCAAAAGTTCCTTTCACACACATTTATACCCCACTGTCCCACCTCCCCCCTTCCACAGACAACAAAGAAGAGACCGGGGGGGGGAGGTCAGTCTGCCGGAGGTGACACCTCCGATGTCGGGGTGAAAGTTAGGTGTATGTGGGTGTGTGAGTGAGTGTGTGTGTAGGTGAGTGTGTGTGTGTGTATGTGTATATGATGTGTGTGTGTGTGTGTATGTGATGTCTGGGGTGGGTTTGGACGTGCTCTGGCCTTCGAGATTAAACTGAGGCCAACTGACATTCCTTTAGAGAAGCTGTATCATGGGAGTATGGGTCACTGACTTTGCAGGAGGATGAAAAGACATCAGACAGGCATGGAAAGTTACAAATTGGGGTATTAAGTTGAATGAGATCAAAAAGTAAATATATGAGTATACATAATTAATCAATTTTGCCACCACAAGTCACAAGCAGGAACACCTGAAACACAGACAAGAGTTAAACACATGACCAGACTCAAACAGAACAAACAAAGACACATAATAACTGAAAGAGGACCCCAAGGGCAAAATAACAAACATAACCTGACAGTACAAAGTAAATAACTAAGACCAATACTAAGGGTGCAGTAACTAAGTAGGACAATTAGTAATTTAAAAGATAAGTGACGAGACAGGTAATAAGGTAGCCAAGTTAGTAACTTGTTCTGTAGTTAATCTAGTAAGTAGCAAAATAAGTCAATAGATATGTAAATAAATAATTAGGTAGATATTTTAATAAATGAGTAAGAGAGATGACTCATTGAAGGATTTTTTTTTTATTCATCGAGTAAACACTGATCTAAGATTGGCTGCTAGCTCCTTGCTGATCTTTGATTGGTCATACAAACCCTGATAGAAGTGTCTTTAATAAGAAGTCTCACTGTATGTCGTACTTTCCACCTTTTTGCTCCTTTAGGCATCAGACAGAGAAGTGATGTGGGTGATCCGAGCCGTGGTGGTCACAGTGGGCGTGGTGGGAACGGCGTTAACCACCCTGAAGAACAGCATCCTGGTGTTCTGGTTCATGGGTGCAGAGGTGGCCTACATCCTCCTCTTCCCTCAGCTCGTCTGCAGTCTCTTCTTCAGCGTCTCCAACGCCTACGGCTCCATCAGCGGCTTCCTGTTTGGCATTACGTTGAGGCTGCTCAGTGGGGACGCTGCGCTCGGACTCCCCGTCATCCTGCACTTCCCAGGATGCACCTTGGAGGACGGAGTTTACGTGCAGTATGCTCCAGTGAAGACCATTTCCATGCTTTGTTCCTTTGCTACCATTTTGTTGATTTCTTATGTGACGTCTTTGCTGTTCAACAAGAACCTGCTGCCTGAGAAATTTGATGTGTTTGAGGTGAAAGCCAAGGCAACTGAATACCAGCTGACAACAGTAGTTGATACCACACAACATGACAACACTGAAAAACTGAGGGGGAACTTCTCGGTGGTGGAAGCCTCAGAGTTGGAGAAGAACACAACTTGTTAGCCATTGTTTTAAATGACGGAGAAGGAAACTGTGTTGTAATTTTGCTTGTTTTTGGAGTAGTATTATTGTCATTGTGTTTATTGTGTCCTGTTGTGAATCATGTTGTGTATCTTTCCAGGTGAGGGAAAAGTAAACTGTATAGAAGACAGTAAATGTGCTTCTTCCTTTGAGCGTGTTACGGCAGAATTTACGGTTGACCTCATTTGAGACATGATTCATTGCTCTGGTTGAATGATGGAATCCAGGAGAAGCATTGATGATTTTATATAAAAAATGTTTATTCTAAACTAAGAAAAAAGGTACAAAATGGAACAAAGTGAAACAAAATTAGCGTCCGTCCAGGCGGACGTCCGAAGGAAGTGCCGCGCCCCGCTTCAACAGTTTCAAAGCTTAAGCTTTTTATACAGATAAGAAAAGGTCCCAACAGTGAGAGACAAAAGGGAGGGAGTCAGATGCCCATAGTGGCAATGTTGGAGGATGATGAAGATGTTATGAGAAGGTTTGGCTCCAGTCTTTATCTGTCTTGATAAGTGTGTACGTCAGTGTATGTCCTTGGCAGGGACTGTGCTGCACTGAGAATAATACGATCTGTACTGTTTAATCATGATTCAGCTGTTCAAAAGTGTAAAGATTAATGGAGTCGTCATGTATTAAAACATGACAAATTGTACACATGAACATACATTTGAGGATATGATGATGAATATAAAATTTGCCATGACATTCCCCACTTTTGGTCGCCTCAACGACCAAATCAAGAAACAAAATTATTATATTCCACCTTTGCTGTCTGTCAGGGTTAACCATTAGCATCGTTATTGTCATACATTGGATATATTCTTCTTTTGTGAGGCACAGATATATCAAGAAAAATGTGGAAATAAACTTCTTCATCATTATTATTAATGGCATGAATCATCAAAAATCATCCTTTATTGCATCTAGATAAGCAAAAATCATCATTTGCATCAAGGACATCACTCGTCTTCATCGGCTGAGTTCAGTGGTAACTGGGGTAACCAATAGCATCATGAGTGAAGAACCTTGAGTATTTTCCTCAATCGTAGCAGAAGGGTTTATGACTGTATTCCTGCAGCTAGGTGTGAGGTTGTTGTCTGAGGAAGGGTAGTCTCCACACACCTGGCAACCTCTCTTGGGATCGGAAGGTACCTGAACAGAAGAGGGGGAAAAACACCAAAACAAAACTCTTGGGATTGGCTGGTACCTGAACACAGGCGCGATCCCACTACTGAGGCTTTAGCTGGTACCTGGTACCTGGTAGGCTTTAGCTGGTACCTGGACAGAAAAAAAGGGGGGGGGGGGGGGGAAAAAACAAAACAGAACAAAACAAAACAAAATAAAATAAAACGAAATGAAATAAAATAAAATAAAATAAAATAAAATAAAATAAAATAAAATAGAATAAAATAGAATAGAATAGAATAGAATAGAATAGAATAGAAGTTTAGGGGTGTTAGGTTTAGTTAACTAACTAAATGAATAGTTAGTATGGCCAGGAAGGCAGAGACAGGTCAGAGGTCAGGATCTGAGAGCTTTTCAGATCCTAAAAGGTGCTGCTGCACAATCACACAATGGTTAGGTGTGGGTTAGTGAGCTTTTAGCCATGCTAGCTCTGTAGCATTCGCACGCGAGTGGGAAAATATGAGGCTGAAAGAAAAGCAGGAAGTATTAATTCGATTTTCTTTTCCTGGAGTAAGAAGAAGCATAGCTGGAGTTGCAGTGATTATCTGTGGTACATCTACTTACCTGGTGAGAAGCAACAATTTGAGAACCACTGTTTACAAGGACATGCAAGTCGGACGGAGAAGGACATGCAAGTCAGACGGAGAAGGACATGCAAGTCAGACGGAGAAGTGTGTAGTGTGATTACATGTCTTCTCAAGATGAATACATACAATTGGGAGACATGGAGATGTGAGAAAGCTAAATGAGTTTAACCAAATAAATAAATAATGTTATTTATTTATTTAAATTGTTTGTTTCATTTTTCGTTGCTATCTCTTATTTGTGAAGGAGAAATCTTATTCTATCCTTTATTTATTCTGAATAATGTTAACACTCCACACCTATTCACATAGCCTAATTCTTTTATAGAGCTGAATTTGTCAGTTCATTTATTTCATTCATTTCCCTCATAATTATTATTTGAGATGTAATTTACTTAATTTTGAAGGTCAATTGGTGGCAAAAGTGTCTCCTATTCTGTGTCTGAACCAGAGTTCAGCGAGATTATTGGCCCTTTAAGGTTAGACAGAATTAAAGTTAAGTTGAGTCGAACAATCATATTGTCTTTTGCTCTCTGTATTTATCCCATTCGTAGGGGTGACGAGCCCCAGCACGGTTTGGAGAGCTTCCTTAAATGCTTGGAAGTTACTTAACTTTAAACTATCTCTTATTTCAATCAATTATCAAGAATTTCAGGAGGACCCTTTTTAAATCTCAGGCGACCCAGATTGGGCCACCAACCCAATGTTGAGAACACTTAATTTTTTCCCTTAAAAGTGTCTAAACCCAGTGAAGGTGTTTTATGGTCTTGCACGCTAAGTGCTGTTGGAACAAGAAGAAAATGGTTGGAGGGTTTGAGGTATATTTTCCTATGATAAAATATAAATCAAGAATCAGAGGGACGTTGGCCCCTCCCTTCCCTTTTTTTACATAAGAATACATTTGGATTCTTAAAACCATATGATAAATATCATTGGAAAATCACTTATCTGATCATTTTGGATGTGTCTCCGTTTTCCTCTCTCTTGTGTCCGCCTGCCTTTGTGCCCTCCAACCTCCTCGACCTCCTTCTCCTCAGCCATAAAGGTCAAAGCCAGGGTCAACTGTACGCTCCTTTTGGAAATTTGAAGATCTGTCCCCACTTTTGCAGTTGGATTGGAAGTCGCTGTAGTCTCTGGAATAGATATTATGTTAGAACATCCACAATATGTCATATTGTCACGTGTCTATTTCAATCTATTTCCCCTTTGCTTCCCAGTTACAGTTATGGACAATACTTCCCTTTAATTCTCATCCTTCATCATAACAAGCAGTGACCAGGCATGGCGGCTGGAGGAAGGATCGGAGTCGAGAAGGCGGTGGCATTCTGTTAGGAAACACTCAGAAACAGAAAGAGAGGAAACCATTAAGACTTAACTGGATAATTTAAAATATCTCTTTTCTTTAGTTGGATCTGATTCGTCTCCTTACAGCGACCTGTATTTTGGAAAAAGCTACATAATAACAACAACTAAGACGAAGACGTAGACAAGTGCACACCACAACGAGTATACACATATAACAACAAAAACATGGACACTGAACATGTAAGGTCAGTCAAGGTCAAAGCCAGTCATTCCACTGAAAGTGGTATCATATATAAAAAAACGTCGTTTGGTGTTTTTAAACACCCAGAAAAAAACCCTTTAAAACCTGGTAAACTTTTTAGAAGGCCCAAGGCCTAAAACCATAGTTCTTTTAACAAGCAGCAGTGTTTTCTGAACACCCCACTACATAATTGGCAAAAACAGGGAGAAGATCTAGTGCATCAAAACCCAGGAGGAAAAGAAGGTGAAACAGAGGAACATGTGTAGTCAAACAGCCATTCATCGGTCAATCACTCAATGACACGTCCACGGCACATTCGCACTCACAACGCGGTTCTCTCAGGCATACGTAACGTGTCATCATTCAGTCACTCATGCACCGCACACGTTCATGCCTCAATTTTCACGTCCATGCATTCACAAGGTTTTGCTGCAGTGTCTAAGTGGAATATAGGTCTCATCTAACCCACCAATGGCGATAGCCAGTCCACCTCGTCTCTCGGGGTCAATGAGCTCTTATTGCCCCCCCATGCTTGGCAACCTTTTAGTGTTAATTAATTGCTTTTTACTGGTATCATCTGATTACTAAGAGGTACGCTCCTTTTTACTTCCGCCTTTGCGGAGTCTTAGATTATCGCCCGTGGTACTGACAGTCTGCTCATCTGCTGATCAGGCAGGAATAGCACAGCCGTGTCTAACTCAACAAACTCAACCGCGGTACCAAACCGCGGGAAATTCACCCGCCGTCCGTCTCCAGAAATGTAAAAAAGAATCTCTGAATCAGCAGGGCTCAACCACCGCTCTTGAAAATAAGAGTTTGGGAGAATAATTCACAACAGTACCAAACTGAAGGAAAACACAACCTCAGTACCAAACTGAAGGAAAACACATAAACTCAACCTCGGTACCAAACCGAGGGAAGATTTCGCACAACTGTCAGGACTTTTATTGGGCACCTCTAAGATAGAACGGAGCACGCAACCTCTAATAACCCTCACTCTAAGGGAACGTAGAAATTTGTTCAGAACGGTATTCGGTTACCAAGCATGTATCAAATCAGGTGGACCGCTATCCCCCGAAGAGTGCTTTCCCTAGCAAGGTTTATCCTTTTTCTGCACATTAAACCAGGACTTCTTGTTTGAAAAGTAATTGCCTATGTACTCATAGCAACTAATGGGACATTTTTTCTCAGGAAAAATTTGGTACCCCCCCCCTGCTGTCGAGTGGCTTTGGGCCGGCCAGACAGTCCGACGCGGTAAGGGGGAAGCGCGCAAAATGAAAACAATGAATGTTGAACTAGGCTGTCTGTCGCAAGCAGCTTTAAAAAGGGTAAGGTACAGATTGTTTACGAGGGTATCGGTCAAAAAAATGTCAAAATTTAAACTTGTTGAGGCTGCAGTCCTCAATCTCTGTCTCAATTTTCCTGAAATTGAGTAAAAACAAAAGAGAAAAAGAAGAATCGTTCAGAAATAACAAAGGAGAAAAACGTGTGAGCTCAAAAAAATCATGGCCAATAAAAATTAAAACTTCAGCTCTGTCTTCAGCGGATGTAACCATATCTTGCATTGTGGGGGGCCTCCCCTCAATCAAGAAAATAAATGAAAGAAAAGCAAACAAAAACAACCTTATCAGTAACACTATTTTCTTCCCCTTTGTTTGTTGTTTTCTCATAAAGGCCAAAGCAGTGTAAATAAATGAGCAACATAATGAATAAAAGCAAAGATAAATGATGGGCACACTTGATCTCATGTGGCAAACAGAAGGGTTCTGTGTGAAGTTCTGTGTTTCTCATAGTTATGAATGTGGGTGTGTGACTGTATGTCTGGTCTGTCTGCGTGTGAGAGAATAAATGAAAACAAAATAATCTAGTGCACAGTCAGAAGATAGAGGGGTTAGTATTGTGCGAAGGAGAAGCTTGTTGGCTATTTGCTAGTTGTCCCCCTCCATGCCAAAGTTCAAGGCTAAAGTGATTTAGCTCTACCACCAAAGGCTGTGGTGGACTTCTTGTTGCTTGGTATCCTTGTGGCTTTTGAAACAGTGTCTTTTTGGTGAAGATTTCCAGCAGACGTGTGACCAGTCTGCAGTTGCTGCCCATCATTCAGGCAGTAGTCGTGGCGTTTAACTCGCAACTCATTGGTGGGGGGAGTGTCCACTCCGACGCCCACAGGTTCTCAGTTTTTGATGATGGGGCAGGATGTGTTAATCCAGCATTGGCATGCGGCCCATTCATAGACGATGAAGAGTTGACTTGGGACTGAGCGAGTTATTTCAGCATTGCTTTGCTGAATGGGAGTTGAGTCCTTGAGTCCTGAAAGGTCACACACCTTTGATTGTCCATTTCCTTCTGATGCTTGGTCCTTTGAATGATGTTGACATTCCATTAGCGTAAGAGTTGAAGGTGATTTCATTCTTTCTTTGAAGATGTCGTTTCTTCAGGGGACAACCACAAAGCCAACAGAAACTAACAATTTAAATAATAAAAAATGATAATGATGGTAACAGTAATATTAAAATAAAATAAAATGAAATACTGTATTCATCATAGTGTGTGTTTGAGTGTGTGTTGCCCATCAAACATGAAATCAAAATAAAATTTAAAATAAAAATAGTGTCTGTGTGTAATGGCACTATTCTATCGGCAGGGGAGAAGTGAGAAATCACAATGTTGTGTCACAAGTGTGTAGTGCACTAAACTGGCCAGTGAGGGGCGCCACCTCTCTCTCTTGGGATGGGTGTGGCTGTGCGTGTGCGTGCGCCCGTGCGCGTGCCTGTGCGTGTGCTCTCTCTCTCTCCCTTTCTCTCTCTCTGTACGTGTGTGTGTGTTAGGTGTGTTAGGTGTGTGTGTTAGGTGTGTGTGTGAGGTGTGTGTGTGTGTGTGTGTGTGTGTGTGTGTGGTCACACGTCCAAAAAAAAGAAAAACACAGCAGCGACGTGTGTGTGTGTTTGGCTCTCTGTATTTCTCTCCCTTTCTCAAAAGCTGACACTCGTCAAATGAAAGCATTAAAGCCAAGCCAAAGGGAGAAATCTGATTCCACGTTTAAACAAAATAAAAACAAAGATAAAAAAAAGTAAAACTCGCCTGAAAGCATGATCTGAGTTCACATCATACCAAGATTGTATATGCGTATGCATATATTATTTGTTTATTGGGTTGTTCATCTGTTTGATTCACAGAAACACAATTTAGGTTAGATTCGGGGTTTTAATCTATTTTGCTTTCGGTACAGAGGTGAACTCAGATCATGGCACCGCTGGGATGTTTTGGAAACTTTGGTTGCCCGTCTATCTATGGTCAGGACCTCACAGGCTGTGGGTGTCCGAACAAAACAAAGTAAATAATGACCAGCCGTATTTTATGCCTAAACAAAAAAAACGGAGCCCGAAGAAAACCAGAGAGAACCTACAGCATTAAAAAGCACAGAACCTCAACCATTTGAGCCTTTCTCATGGCAGTTCACTGCGTCAAAACACAGAACAGCTGAGGATCAAAATCAAAGCTCAAAGCTGAAAATCAATACAATGCTTGACTGGTTCCAAAAAAAAATCAACACAGAGCGAATATATATATATGTAAATGAAAATTTATACATATATGTTTATAAAGGCAGCTTTACCTTAGTCCGAATTGGTGTTTGAGGTTCAACCGATGGTTCGTGCTCCAGTCTCTGTCCGAGGGGTGGACAGAAGATGGTCCTGTTCGTGATCGCCAATTGTTACGGCAGAATTTACGGTTGACCTCATTTGAGACATGATTCATTGCTCTGGTTGAATGATGGAATCCAGGAGAAGCATTGATGATTTTATATAAAAAATGTTTATTCTAAACTAAGAAAAAAGGTACAAAATGGAACAAAGTGAAACAAAATTAGCGTCCGTCCAGGCGGACGTCCGAAGGAAGTGCCGCGCCCCGCTTCAACAGTTTCAAAGCTTAAGCTTTTTATACAGATAAGAAAAGGTCCCAACAGTGAGAGACAAAAGGGAGGGAGTCAGATGCCCATAGTGGCAATGTTGGAGGATGATGAAGATGTTATGAGAAGGTTTGGCTCCAGTCTTTATCTGTCTTGATAAGTGTGTACGTCAGTGTATGTCCTTGGCAGGGACTGTGCTGCACTGAGAATAATACGATCTGTACTGTTTAATCATGATTCAGCTGTTCAAAAGTGTAAAGATTAATGGAGTCGTCATGTATTAAAACATGACAAATTGTACACATGAACATACATTTGAGGATATGATGATGAATATAAAATTTGCCATGACAAGCGCTACTTCCTTTGTAGCACTGTGACTGAGGAGGGCCAAAGTGTAAAGGGGCGGGGCTACTGTTAGATGATTCTTTCCTGGCTTCAGGACTTATTTTACGTTCATTCATCTATATATCTGTTTGTACTTCTGACTTTCTATTTCTATATTTTTGCAGCCTTTTCATGTTTAGAAGCTAAAAAGTAGTTGGATATTGTGTAAGTGTGATGTCATTTGACCGATTCCTTTGTTTCTGTCTTCAGTTATTTCTTCATCATTAATCACCATTCCTATGAATGAGATTGATAACAGTAAATTTTCACAAATGTAAATATTAATAAACCAATTTCAGCTTGTCGTAGATTAATTAAACAACTCATTTTAGTTATTCCCTAAGAACAAAATTTATGTTAATCATGAAGCGAACAAAACTTGGTTATAATTACTTTCGAAAACAAAAACAAGTTTTGAAAATAATAATAGCCAAGTTTTCAGAAGGTATTTGGGTTTAAGATCAAAAGGTGAGTATGAGCTATGGGTTCAGAATGTGTGCTTTTATTTCCTGGTATTTGTATCTAGGTGTGTTAAATAACACTAAAGGCACACCTGACACACCAGTCAGTCACATGTCTGAATAGTTTTACTGACTTGAAAATGTTTCATTTTAGAACAATATCCGGGGGCAAAATTCTCCCGGTGGCGTTGTTTGCTGCATTCTGAACGAACACACCCCTATCACAATGCCACACTCCCCTTGTTTAAGAAAACGTTTTCTATCTCTCATGCTCTGCTGATCAGAGACAACACTCTCTTAGAAAAGAGAGGAAATATTTGCCACAGACAGTGGATCAGACAGACTTTGTATACATGCCAGTGCTGCTCTCTGCTGGATGTTCCTCAGCAAACAGCATCTATCATCCACTCTTTGACTACTTCACACGTGCTCAGCCATGGCTGTGAACGTCCCCGGGACTATCGCGATGGCGTGTTTCTACCTGTTGATCCTCGGGACTGGGATCTGGGCTTCCTTCAAGTCCAGGAAGGTCCAGAACAAGACCGCGGCCTCTAAGATGGAGATGGCTCTTCTGGGAAACCGAAGGATTGGCTTGGTGCTGGGAACCTTCACCCTGACAGGTGAACGCTTTTCTGTCATTCCGTTTATATTTTCTTGATTTGTGTTAAGTTATTTATTATTTGATTTGTTGTTGTTTTGTTGTTTGGTGCATTTTTCTGTAACTAGTACAGTGCCTGTCAGAAGTATGTATTATACAACATAGTGGGAGGAGCTTAAGTAGAGTTGTCAATTATGGCCAAATGAGTATGTGTTTGAAGGTTGGATGTACAAAGAGGTGTACATACTCTGTACTCTGTAGTGTTATAAAAAGTGTGTGCGATTTCCATGGCTTAATTCTATGGGACATGTGCATGATAAATGTGTTTGTTTTTTTTACTAATTTTTATATTTATTTCGTTTGGTGTATTTTTCTGTAATGTATGTTTTTTGGAGTCGTATGTTTTTGCAGCCTTTTGGTATATTTTTGTGGATTTCTCTTGTTGTTTGTGTACTTTTTGTACAAATATTGTTTTTTTGTTTTATTTTACTCATTTTGTATATTTTTATTATAAATACCTTACGTGTGGTGAGGGCGTGCGTGTGTGTGTTCCTGTGAAACATTTGAGATGCTGATAACCAAACTCCATACTCATCGTAGCACTAATCAGAAAAGTAACAAAACTGCGCAAAACAAAATGTAAAGCTCCAAACTACATGAGTGAGTAAGTAAATTAAAGCATTATCTACAATTTGGCTTTGTTTTCTTTTTTGTTTTAAACAAAAATCATTGTTTACCTTTGAACCGAGTAGTCAGAGCTTAACTTCCATGTATGGCACCACAGAGAATCTGCAGTTGAACAGGTTGAGTTCAATACCGACTATAGTGAAACAGTGCGTTAGTGAACAATTACACAGACAGTTATTTGGTTTAAACAATGGGAAACTTGTCTGTAAAAGACTCACCTGTGGCTGATGGTTTCAAATGATCTATTCAGAGAGCTCTATGTGTGAGACGATGACACAGTGATGGAGACGGAGGAGGAAATTGACTCCGTGACCCACGATTTAATGGAAGTTTTGGATCACGGGAATCATTTTAAATAACTTTTAGCAGTACAAAAACTTTTCTATTATTGACGTTTTTTAAACCCAAAAAAAACTGCAACACAGTGACGTCATGAAACCAGAACCGGAAATAAAGTGCTCAATACCGCTCAATACCGAGAGGGAGCCATAATCTTAATATTAATGTTTTGAATGTTTTGCAACACCAATTTACTCCAAAACAACGGATGCACACACTCGTGGTATTTGGAAGCCGTTAACAAAGTTTCAAGTCGAACACACACCGCGTCGGGGGAGATTCTCGCTCCACAAACACTCATACAGAACATTCTTGCTTTTATAGGTAGATTTGCAATTTTTCTGTTGTTGTTTTTACATTCTTGGCATCATTTTGTGGGTTTACTTTCAGACTGACGCATGTGACAGCATGTGAACCCCGGGCCACCAGCTGCCAATGTGTGGCCCTGAGTAACTCTGTCAACAACCTAAATCTAGAGCAGGGGTGACCACACTTTTTCAGCATGCGAGCTACTTATAAAATTACCAAGTCACAATGATCTACCCCAGATCTACCCACCACAAAAATGCAAAACATATATTTCACATATATTAATTTTCACATATATTGAGGATTCTTTACATGTACAATGTATGTTGATGTACCTAGCATAACCGCATGAGCTAATTTTGCACAACCCAACATAATTAACTATGAACATTTTTTGTAATTACCCAAGTTTACTTTGATGACTTGCACTGAACTGAATCAGCGAGGGATGCATAGTCCGGACAGTAGCTGCTGACAGTCAGCCTCAAGCACACTTCCAAATGTTCATCAGTCATGGTGGAACGGTACTTGGACTTAATGATCTTCATGTGGGAAAAGGCTGACTCACATAAATAAGTGGAGCCGAATAATGCAGTCAAGGAGGTAGCACATTTCCTCATGTTGGGGTACTTTACCTCTGTGAGTAAGTTCCAGAACTGTCCATGAGCTCTTGACTTCAGCTCAATGTCGGCTTGTAGAGTCAAAATCTCATCTTCCACTCCAGAAGAGTTCAGGTCAAACAGTGTTGCAATTTTTGATGCGAGTGAATCAACATCAGCATCTTCCCAAAAAGTATAGCACATGAATGTAGCGACTGGCTCAAGCAAAGAAAAGTCTTGAAAGCGTTTGTCAAACTGTGACAGACACTTGTTAATCTGCTCCGTGTAGCGTGCACTGTCAAGTTGCACGCAGGCCTTCTCTTGCGTCTCCAGATCTGATGCCAGGTTCTGGAAATTTGCCAAATCATGGCGCTGCAGCTTTGAGGAGAGATGTTGCATCTTTCGTTTGAAAGCATTAACTGAGCTGATCATATTGATCACTGTTTTGTCTTTTCCTTGCAGCAGTAGATTCAGGTCATTCAACATGTTTGTCAGATCGGTTAAAAATGCCAAGTCTAACAGCCACTGACCGTCATTTAGTTTGGTTGTATTCTGCATGTCGAGCGACACAGAAAAACTCCTTAATCTCAGGACAGAGCTCTCGAAATCTTTGCAGGAATTTTCCTCGACTAAGCCATCTCACGTCAGTATGTAGCAACAACTCAGAGTGGTCGCAGTCAGCCTTCTCCAGATGTGCACGGAATAACCGTCTTTGAAGAGATCTGGCTAGAACAGGAGATCTTCGTTGCCACATCAATGATCTCTTTCATGTTGAGCATTTTAGCACATAACGCTTGTTGGTGGATTATGCAATGATAATTCAGGAAGTCTGGGAAAGCATCGTCCTGCCTGCACTTGGCAATAACTCCATTCACGCGGCCAACCATATGTCCTCGCGTGTGTTCTTTCATGGGAAGTACTGTTAATAGCTCCTCTTTTGCAGTGATATCACTAAACACCATACAAATGAAAAAGCACATCTCGGCTGTGTCACTCACGTCAGTAGATTTGTCCAACCTCAGTGAGAAACACTCACAATCTCCGATGTCCTTCCACATTTGCTGGGTTACATCCTTAGCCATGGCTTCACAGCGCCGTGTAACTGTACTTCTTGACAGCTGCAGAGCTTTGATTGGAGATGATATTTCTACCTTATTTTTAAAGTCTTGAAACAATGAGTCAGCTGCTTCAACGAATGCCTCTTTTACCATATCTCCATCTTGGAAGGACTTCATGTTATTAACGACGACGTGCTTCGGTGGCAACTTTTGCTTTTGAAGTATGTTGTGTGAAAAATGACTGCTGTCTGGACAACTGGAATTTTAGTTCATTCACCTTTCTCTTTCTCAGCTCGCTTTTTGGTGGGAAGTCGGTGTCGTATTTTCCATGAACAGTCTGGAAATGCCGCTCCACATTTCCTTTCTTTGGTATTGCGATGGCAGACTGGCAGATGAGGCAAACGCACTTAGAAAATGACATCATGAAAAAAAAGTCCACCTCCCATTCCGTATGAAAGTGATACGTTTTTGTCTTCTTACTTGGTCCAGCAACTTCGCTCATTTTTGATGAATATAGGCTTTCTTTAGCTTAAAATCGGAGGTAACTCGCTGACTAGCTTGTTAGCTTTGCTGCACTTAGCACTGTTGTTTGCGCATGCGCGGTGACTTAAAGGTCAGGAAAATTCAGTAGTCATCTGACTGGCTGCCCTGCATGTCAATCAAGTGACGGGATGGCTGATAGGCTGACCTTTAGGTCACCGCGCATACGCAAACAACGGCACTAAGTGCAGCAAAGCTAACAAGCTAGTCAGCGAGTTACCTCTGATTTTAAGCCCTCGCTTTTTTGACGGGATGGATGATAGGCTGACAGCCACTGACGTCTGTTTTTTTGATGTCATGCGAACTACCAACACTACCTTTGCGATCGACGTAGTGAGCACCCCTGGTCTTTGACGATAGTCCACAGCAGAAGTGTAGTTAATATCTGTGTATTTGTGGTATGGGGACGTCATTGAATGTGAAGAATTAATGCTTAATCTTCTGCTCTTAATGACAGAGAAGTTGTAGCACTAGGATAAAACAGCTGAAGGTAGGCCTGAACACATTGAAAAATTCCTGCCAACATTCCTGAGATTTATTAGCAACTAACATGCTCTCACATGTTGTGTTTCAGACCTGCTTTATCAAACGTAATCACATGAGCAAAAGACATGATAGATATACAACAAGGAGACATCAAAAACATGGAACAGTAGAGTTAATATATAACAATACATTAAAATATGAGCTACAGTAATAATAAAATGAGGTTAGAAATCACATAAAAACTGTTTACATTAAAAGTTAGTCATTTTTTAGTAATTCTATAAATAATAACTGTGGCTCAGGTGGTAGAGGGGTCATCTTCTGATTGATAGGTTCGGGGTTCAATACCTGTTTCGAAGTGTCCTTGGGCAAGACACTGAACTCTAAGTTGTTCAAATGGTCGACTAGCACGATGCATGGCAGCTCTATCCTGTTGATGTTGAAGTGTGATTGGGTAAATGATCTGATATTGTAAAGTGCCTTTGGACTACCTTGGTGGTCATAAAGAGCTACATTTTAGAAGTTTGAAGCAATGACTGATAGGGTTTTTCTTCTTCTAATATTTCATTCAAATGCTCTCATGTTGGTGGCATCCTTCCAGCTGAGGAATAAAGACAGATGTACCATCAGGGTGTGTGTAGAAGGACTCAAACGCAACAGTCGTTCCAACAATACATCATGTCTATATTGAAGGCCTGAGCAGTAGTGATTAATGCAAAATTGAAAAAAAGGTTCAACCATCAGAGAGTGATTGGAATGCACGTTTCCTTCCTGCTCCAACAGGCCAAACAGGTGGGGCACACATTCAGAAGCAGGAGGCACTTCATTTAGCAGTGACAAGAAGAATTATATCCACTCAGGTGTGCGAGTACAAAGCCCCTAAAGCAGGGGTTCTCAAACTTCTTCTGTTAGACCTTCCTTTGAAGAATGAAAGATGAAACATTCGTGAAAAACCCTGCAAGAGTTCATTCATTATGACACTGTTCTGATTACATATATACATATACACACTACACAAATGTACACACACCTACGCACATGATCACCATCGGATTGATACCGGTGGCGCCGAGCTCATGGGACCATCTGACACCCTTCCTTTCTTTTTTTCCCTCCTTGGGTGGGGTTTTGAAGATCTGTAAAAGTATGTGTGCAGAAACTTTTTCATTCCCTCCTGTAATGTCTTCCAGCCCAGGTGGGAACCTTTGATCATTCTGCTTTGTATCTTTTTTATTTAGTTTACAATAAATCATTTTTTATTACTTCATCACCTTTTAAGTCTGGTTCTCATCATTTTTCAACACAGAACATCCACAACTTGTTAAAGACGATGTAACAAAAAATTATGCCCGGACACCCTAAAAAAGTTTAGGGTTGCCACTGTGCATTACTGTGTAGAACTTTTTGTACAAATGTGTTACTGTGTGTAACTGTGTGTTACAGCGACATGGGTTGGAGGAGGCTTCATCGTGGGCACCACTGAGATGATGTACACTCCTTCAATGGGACTGACCTGGACTTTAATTATGTTGTCGGCGTACAGCATGTCTTTTCTCATCGGTGAGACTTTAGGAAGTGTTTATTTTAAGAGAACAAATAGACATGGTTAGGGTCTCAGCCACATGTTGTGCTAGACTTTTTCGTCAAATGTCATTGTGAACAACACAGCCATAAAAGTCTCATCATTCTTAATCTATTTATACAGCAGTTCCAAAGATTAGATTCTGCAATTACAAAATGATATGGTACAAATAAAAAACTTAATTTAGCCTGTCAAAAAATAAATAAAAGCAAGGTGTAGAAGCTACCAACTTCATGCAATATTATCTAGCAAACCAAATGCTATAATTGACAGAATAGACAAAAATAAAGAACACTACAACACCCGGATAGGAATAGAACAGTTACCCCCAATTTCCACTGGATGCGGCTCCGCTGCGTTATGTCAACGCCGCGTCACCAGAGTCTATGTGTTAATTTCCACCAGGTCCACTGAGGTGCGTGTCTGCTCCTTCACAGCTGTAGTAGTCCGGTGCCCTCCACCAGATATGCATAGGACTTCTATTTCTGGTGGACACTGGAGCACAACGCATCAATCAGCACAGAGCAAATGAAGCTAAACAGGAAATTAAGCACGTATTCCACAATAAAATATCGGGTTACTTTTCAAAATAAAACACTTCAGATTATATTTCAAGTAACTACATCACCAAAATGTCAAAATGTGTAACAACAAAATCACATTCACTACATAGTTTCCTCTCATACTGTAACTCACTGTAAACTGCAGCATCTTTGATTTAGTTCATGTTTTACTGGTTTTACAGTTTTATCTCTTCTCTGTTGGTTGTTGATAAAAAATGTGGCTATGATAAATCCAGAGTCCAACATTCTTGTTCTCCTTCGTTAGGAACACTGACCTGTTTATCTGTTTATTGTTGCGTTTATAACACATACTTTTAACTGCGTTCTTCCGCGATTATTTAAATATCGTGAGAACTGCTCTGTCTCGTGACGTCACAGTCGTTCAACCGGAGTGCACCGTGGCGCACTCAGAACGCAACCGGTGCTCCCTATTTTTCATGACATTCGTCATTTACTTGAGTTGAAAATATTGAACTCAAGCCAATCAATGATGTCAGGTCGTCAACATGGACACCGATGTTTTCACCCATTTTAGCATGGAGGAGAAAATAAATGTGGTGGTGTGTGACCACCCGGATCTCCATGACACAGCCTTTTTTATTTTTTTTTACCAGGACCGGACCAGGAAGGATTTGTTGCAGCTCGTGAAGAAAACAGTGAAAGTTACCGAGTTGGGTGTGTCGATAGTTAACCTGGTAAATTCAGGTGTTAGGGTAAATTCAAGTGTTTTGACGGCTCTTCAGCTTCCACAGAAGGTAAAGAGCATCGACTTTTCTGGGGTCCTCCATAGTTGATGGCGAAAAGAAATGGAGCATGGTTGGTGCTGCTTTCATATTCGTTCGCTTCAGACGCACATATGAAGCAAATATGGAGGAAACTTTTTTCAGTTCTGCAGAAGCTTTTGCGTGGTCTCGTTGTAGAATTAATTTCCATGGAAAAGATGTATGCTCTCAGAAAAAAACCCAAAACATCCAATTTCAAGGAACATTTTTTAAACATTATCCTTTTTTAAATGCAAATCTTAATTTCTGGCTTGATAATTAAAGATGCCTTTATTATTGTTTGACACGATACCTGGTCTCAGCTGGTGGTTGAGAACCAAAGCGGGAGCCAGGGATGGTAGAGCTCGCTGAGACTCAGGTTGTGAGTCTTATCTGAAACTTTATAAACAAAGGTGAGGATTGGAGATCGTAGATCATACAGTGAGTTTTGAGTCATATACCCATCCCCCACACCATTCTACCTTTACACCTGAGCAGGCCTCACTCACTGACTGACTATTTATTTATTTTATTTATTTATTTATTCAGTTTATTTCCGACATGGTTACATTTACTTTTTTTTTTTTTTTTTTTTTACATTTTTTTCTTTTCTTTTTTGTACATGCCGAAAAAGGAGACGAGAGAAGCAGTTTGCTTATCCGGGTCCCGTCCCCTGTTTTACCATCGCAAATTTACATGGGTTTACATGTCTCTCTGGTCAAAACATTCTTGATTTCTTCTTTTTTGTGTATTCTCATCTGTAGTCAGTGTTGTCCTCCTCTATCTTTGTTCGTGTTGGCCTTGTTCCCTGCCAGACGTTGTTAGCATTCCTCCAGTTCAAGAATAGTTCCTCTTTCGAAGGTGTTTGGAAGGTTCTTCCCTTTTCATCCACAATGTCACCTTGTTTTGTCTCTACATACTACTATATTTCCTGATATCCTTTGGGGACGTCTTTGCAGGTGGTTTGGTGTTTGTCAAACCGTTGAGAGCCATGAAAGGTGTGACCATTCTTGATTCATTTAACGAGAGCTTCGGGAGAATACCGGCAGCTGGGCTGAGCCTGGCCGCCATCCTGTCTGACACTGTCTACCTTCCAGCAACACTGATAGGACTAGGTATGGTTCATCTTTGCTATACTTTGAGTGAGAGAGCACTAATTCTCACCCTTTGACAGGAGGAACTATGACAGTGGTCCTGGACCTGCCCTTCTCTGTGTGCATGTGGATCTCTGCAGCTGTAGCCATCATTTACACTCTGATGGGAGGTTTATACTCCGTGGCTTACACCGACGTCATCCAGCTCATCCTCATCATTGTCGGCTTGGTGAGTCTCAGACGATCCTCAACAACAAACAGTGACGTAGTACTCAAGGCTGGTCATGGTCTGGCTAGACTCTGGTCTTTCAGTCAAGACCGTCAGTGATCAGTGATTCTTCAACCTAATTAATGTGATAAGGAGAGGTACTTGAAACTATTCTTGATTAATTCATGTTGTAATTTTACTTCAAACATTTAGCATGAGCTGACTGATTATTCTTCCTCCTTGGAAATGTTTTCCAGTGCCTTATGTGTAAGACACCTGCAAAAACAAGGAGATCTTTATTCTCGTCAGCAATACATCTGAACACTTACTTCAGTCCTCATTCACCTGACAAATAATCTTTTCTTTTTTTCTCCAAGAATTTAGATGAACAATTTTGTTAAGATTTTAGAATCTAAAGACTAGAACTAAAATTGAATAGAGAATGCTCCTTAACTGTTCAACATTATCATGGTTTTTAAATAGTTTTTATGGACTTGGTCTTGGTGCATTCTTGTCTTGGAAAAGTCTTGGTCTCAGTGTGTTTGTCTACCCCGTGCCCTCTAAACTGTTTGTAAGGTTTTAATCTAAAAACAAATGCATCATTAGTAGTAAAAAAAAAACAGAATAGAAGCCTGTCATTGGTTTATATGGTGGTGTGCTTCTTGGAAGGTACCACAAGTAATAGAGTTGGAGGGGTGTTTCTTAGCAAACACAAATAATAAAATAAAATATAATCAAGTATATGTCAAAATTTGTTTACCTCTTAACATTGCTAATGTTAATATACATTTGTTTGGTAAATGTTAAATGCATTTTTGGTCTTTAATTTGTTAATTGATTTTCCCTCAGATCATGCGCTTTGGTACCTCCCCCTCAGTACTATATAAGAGGAGATTGGAGGCCTTGTGGTGGTGGTTGGTGGTCGGTGTCAGAGCTGTCAGGTGGTAAAACAAAGTTTGTACAGAGCTGCAACAGAGTTTGTGTAGAGCTCAGTCTTTATTTGTTTTCACTTTTTCCCTCTTTTTGCAAGTTGAATGTCTTCGATTTTTCTTCAGGCCTGCACTGTAAATACTGCTGCACTTTTACCACTGTAAATAAATACACTTTGACTGCATTTTTGGAACCTTGGACTACTTTTTTAGCCTACCCACTTGGCCATTCTTACAGTGTTCTTGAGTACGGAATTTATAAACTGTGATTATTGATCACATCTCTGTGAAGAAGCTGTTTCATATTCCTTCCAAGCACTCTCAATGTTTTTGTCTTTTTCAGTTGAAAGATACAGAAACTCTAGGATGTTTTTTGTCCTTTAGGAATCTTTTTGTTCTTCAACAACTAGTGAACCAAAAAGAAAGAAAAATACAACTACAACAAAAAAGTACACAATGACTTCAAAAACGTTAAAGTATTTCCATGTTTTTGCTTCGTGTCTGCAGGTGATCTGCGTTCCCTTCGTCCTCACCAACCCTCACTGTTTGAACATCAGTGATACTCTGATGAACAACACCTTACACGCACCATGGATCGGTTCACCCAGCTTAAAAAAGACTGCCATAATTATTGATGACTTCCTTCTCATGGTAAATCCAAAGCACACAGAGATTTTAGGGATTAGATGGCACATCACTAACAAAACAATCAGCTGATGTAGCAAACAACACGAGCAGTGTTTCATACTGTAGGCACCAATAAATGCAATAGTTCTATGAGACATAGTGCTCCTGGACTAATTAATGGCTGATCTTTAATTGATCATAGCTCCTGTAGTTCCATCTCAGATACACTTAAGTTCAATTCAATTCAACTTTATATTGTGTAAATTACAACAAAGTCATCTCAAAGCGCTATCAAAATATAAAATTCTTAATAAGAAAGAAAAAAAAACAACAAAATCACATGAACAAGCATTAGCAATAGTGGGAAGAAGAAACTCCCTTTTAAGTAGAATCCTTCATTAGAACCAGGTTCAGAGGTGGCAGCCATCTGCGTGGACTGGTTGTAGTTAGTGGACAGAAGGACCAACAGAACAGGATAGAGAGATAGAACATCAGAGTGTTCCAGACTAGTTGAGTGTGAACCACAGATCAGGAAGTGACATCATCAGCTTCAACACCTGAAACAGAGCAGAGAGAGAAGGACGAGGAGAAGACACTGACTGCAGAAAAAACAGGATACACTATTATCAGGTCTGCCTATAGAGTTTAGAGCTTTGTTTGTTGTGGTTAGAGTAACGCTTGTTAGAAAAGCAACACATTTCTTCTCGTAGAATGGTAAGCTAGCGGCGACTCCATGGTCTGTAAATGCTACCGTTACAGACGAGCCCATGTCTGCTCTAGTGGTTAGATTAACGCTATTCGGGGCTCTACACTAACTGTTCCAGTGGTGGCACTGGTGTGACTAACTTTCTCAGTTGGTCACACCAGCACAGAATTTGGTTGCACCCTTAATTATTAAAGCCATGCATTCTGATGAATATTTGACTTAACTGGCGTACTGTAGTTGAATGATATTTGCAAAATGTTATAATGTTTTAGTGTCAATATTAAGTTTTCAAGCAGTGGCTGAAATAACAGGTAATTTATTTTACATCATTTTAAAAGACGTAACAAAAATGTTTTAAATAACAGCAAAGCATAACAACAGGTTACATGTTTTTTTTATTTTACAGAAATGTTGTACATGAATTAATTTAACAGTAACATAACCAACTTATCATCTGCATTGTTTCACCCCATGAATTAAATTCAGAGGGTCCAGCTCTGATAGTGGGGTCTCCTAACCCTCTTCCCCTGGTCAGGGGTCTGTAACCTTTACTCTACAAGGAACCATTGAACCTCATCTCACCTGGATTAAAGTCCTCCTGGAGCCATAAATACCTTCTCTATGAAGACAATACAGTGGATTACATTATATACAGTTATATAGAATGTTTGATTTAATTTATTTTGATTTAGTTATTTATGTCGATCATGTAAATGTCTTCTTGCATCTTCAAATTCTTACACATCTCAGTTTACATGAACACAATGTTTATAAAGAAGATTTTTTAATTTGAAAGTCTACAAAAAGTAACATGAATTTAATAAAACATGATCATGTGATCAACACATGCTAATTACTCATTTCTTGCCACACATAAAACATACATATTTAACCTGTACATTGGTGGTTAAATGAATCTGTTCCCACACAATTAAAATCTGTATTTTCTTCCAGAAATAGTGTTTTTGTTGGTTTAGTTTCTTACCAGGGATTTAAAACTTAAGGTTAGTCACAGGTGGAGGAAAGTTGATGGTCTGTAGATGTTGTAGGAATGTGCTGAGTCATTGTACAACGTGATTTATTTTAGGTTAATAAATTGTTATATCATGAATTTATTTGTCATTAATCATTAATAGCTTCTGTAAAAAAATAACTATTTATTTTGATAGTTTTTTAAAGCTATAGGGAGCCATTGTAAAAGAGTCAAAAAGCCACATTAGGCCCCAGAGCCACAGTTTGCAGACCCCTGTCCTGAGAGAACCACAGCTGAACATCAGTTCCGGTCCCTCGATATTGATTCTGATGAGGTCCTCCTCTTTGGCACGTCAAGCGGAGAACGCGTGTATGCTTTCCGCTCGACGCCCCACATGCACTCATGTCCAGTGAGCTCAGCATGCTCTTACCCCCCCCACCTCCCCGATCGTCCGCCAGCCTTCCCCACGTCTGCTCATCGCGCCCCCCATGTGCTCTGTTGCTCCGCGTGCCCGTCCCCAGAGTGTGTTTGTCCCAGTGTCTGTGAATGCAGCATGGACCGTCACTCTCCCCAGTGTTGGTGACACAGCAGTGTGTGTTTGGGGACATGGCAGTGTGTGTAGTGTCCATGTCGGACCCTGATTCACAGGAGGAAGACTCAGAGGAAGAGGAAGTTTCATTCTTTTGGATTTTCACTCACACTCGCACAGATGCGACTCGACAAAATTTTTACTCGCACACACTGAAAAAATAGTCGCATATGTGACCAATTTGGTCACAGTCTCGAGCCCTGCTATTATATGGTATATACTTTAACAATTTCTTCTAATAGATTGGTGGTTTCCTTATTGGCATTTACAGTAGTAATACAATTTCTATCTATCTCTGATGTGACTGAAGAGCGGCGTCTCCATAGTCTGTAGAAGCTGCCATTACATACGAGACCCTGTCCGCTCTAGCTCGGTTAATGCTATTATACGATATACACTTTAGCAAATAAGTAGCTTTTGAGTTTAGTCTTAAAGGTAGAGAGAGTAACAGCCTCCCGTACTAAGACTGGGAGCTGGTTCCAAAGGGGAGGAGCCTGGAGTTTTAATAACTGATGAGTTTCATCTGATTTCATTGACAAAAAGAGCTGTGTATCATCTGCATAGCAATGGAAATATATATTATGTTCTCTGATAATGTTCTGATAGTGGGTTGGTTCTGTCTGATAGGTAGGATTTAAACCAACCCAGCGCTGTTTCTTTAATCCCAAAAACAATAATAATAACAATACATCATTTTTTTTATAGCGCTTTTTTGGACACTCAAAGTCACTTTACCGAATTAAGGGATTATTCTTTCAGTCCACAATTAGTGGTGGTAAACTACTATTGTAGCCACAGCTGCCCTGGGGAAGACTGTCATAATCATGCCATAGTGTGCCATTGGCCCCTCCCACCACCACCAACACTCACTCACACACTACATTCATACTAGGCAATGTGGGTGAAGTGTCTTGCCCAAGGACGCAATGACAGATACCACTGGGGTGACTGTCCCCCACTGTGGCCCCTGGAATTCTCAGTGGTTTCCATCCAACTACTAACTAGGCCCAGACCTGCTTAGCTTCAGAGATCTAACCAGATCGAACAATGACAGGCTGGTATTATTTATTGCTTTCCACTCTCTGTATAATGATCCACTGTATCGAAGGCTGCACTGAGATCTAAGAGAACCAGAACTGAGACCAACCCTCTGTCTGAGGCTGAGAGGAGATCATTGGTTACTTTTACTAAGGCAGTCTCTGTGCTGTGGTTGGCTCTAAAGCCAGACTGAAAGCTCTCTATAAATTGTTCCTATGTAGGTGATCACATAGTTTACTTGTGATGACTTTTTCAAGAATTTTGCTAATAAAAGCAAGGTTGGATATTGGCCTATAATTGGACAAGTCACTAGGCTCAAGGGTTGTTTTTTTAAGGAGAGGTTTGATAAGGAGAGTAAAAGTGTTTCACGTTGTTCCTCAGGCTCTGGGCAGTCAGGGCAGTCAGTGCTTGCACCAAAGGACGCTGTCGGCCTCTTCTCTAAAGACCGCCAAGTTCATGTGTGTCGCTGCTGCCTTAGTTCTTTTCCTGTTTGGGATTCCTCTCATCCTGCTCGGAGCTGCCGTCTCGTCCACAGGTAAGGGGAAAATCAACGCTTTGGTGAACTGGGACACAAGGACTTTTTCTGTTCTCTGTCCTCCCTCAGACTGGAACATGACCTCCTACGGTTCTCCGTCTCCATACGAACGAGGAGAAGCAGCGATGGTGCTGCCTATTGCCCTGCAGTACCTCACCCCCCCCTTTGTCTCCATCATCGGGATCGGGTGTATTGCTGCCGCCGCAATGTCATCGACTGACTCTTTTTTACTCTCTGCAGCATCAGTCTTCAGCACCAACATCTATAAGAGCGTCCTGAGGCCTCAGGTGAGGACGATCTGACACAATAAGAGAAAATGTTCTGATTCTGGTGATAATAGATCGATGGGAATTCCCGTCAAAGCTGATCCCAGGATTCTTGCCAGCGCTGTTGAGCGTAGGGGCCCCCGGCGTTGTAATTTTTCTCTTCTACAGAGCAATGGCGCCCCCTACGTTCAGTTTTTAGCAACATAGGGGGGATTTTCTGTTTTTTTTTTTCCTTTTTAAATCAGTATCATTGTAATAATTGTTGTACACACAGAAAAGGGACTACCAGGTGTGCACGGGTTATTTTAACTCTGTTTTTAATTTGAATAACCCAGAAACACATACATCAGCCCACCATCTATTAAATACAGGCGATTGGCTTGGACCCCTCTTTACCTAAGGACCCCTGCAGCCCTTTAACTGCTTTTAAATGCATCCTCTGCTCACGTATCCGTAATAACGGTCCACGTATTTAAGCTCGGAGGAGTGCGGACGGTCCGGACTATGCTGTGCGCGGAGGCTCAAACATATTGTGGTCTGGACCACGACAGTTGGTACCAGAGGTCGGTGGCAATGTCGGCCACTGAATTGGAAGCATGATGGTCAACTCCTTTTCTTACACAATCATTTGTCTCAGAACTTACAATCCCTGGCATTAATAATTAATTGTGTTCTTTTATCCATCCACATTTTATTTAAAAACCCAAATTCCACAAGTGTGAGAGCTGATTATGTAGGTTTTATTAAAGCTGCTTTGATTGTAATGTTTAGTGTCTTGTGGGATTTATGCTGCTCATTTAAGTCTTTATTTTTACTGAATAAGCTTTTGTGTTAGATCAGATTAAATTAGCTGAACAAGCTAATATTTTTGTTATGCTTATATATATTTATTTCTTTTGTAATATGATTACTGTTGGGTTTTGTGATTTGATATGAATAAATATAATAGTGATACATTTGTTTGGTTACTTTAATGAATGGATACAGACACATATACCTTGTTTAAAAGTATGAAATAACCACAAAGTGAGGAAAAAATAAAAAACATGCATAAATAATTGTGACATTCGTTAACATCAAATTATTGTTGATTACTCGAATCGTATTACCCTGAATCAAAATCAAATCGTGAGGTCCCTTAGATGAGAACCCTGTGATCCTGTACCTTATGCTTACGAGCAAACCTCACAACAGCTGTTTTCAACACATCATTTGATTGACCAATAAAACCCTGCCTTTAGTAATGAAATGACAAACTAAATAACTAAGCAAGTAACTAAAGGTGCCTTCACACTGGTTTAGTCCTGGACTGGGTCTGAATGGGTGGAGGACAGCTGATGACAGCCCAGTACAAGTTTTATCCGGCAGCCCAAGGCAAGCCAGTGCATCGTAGACCAACGTATGTGCAAAAACCGGCGCGTGAGCGACCGACAGAGCCGGCAGATTGACCCAGACACCCCGGCACCCCACCCAAGCCATCCAGGTCAAGGCCACCCCACAAGCCCATGAAGGTCCAGGTCTACAATTGGATTTGTGTGTTGGTAAAGAGTAGTGCTGGCAGTCACTTGCAGGCTAGATCATCAGGCTAAAAATTGAGATTTAATGCAAAAAAGAAGTCCACCGTCAAAGCAGGTTATCTTATTTTTTCTGAGAGCAGAAATCTTTTCCATGGAAATAAATTCTGAGGAGATTTTGCCATTGGTTTATGTTTATGGATTTTTTATCTTTCCAATTCACTAATATTGTTTTTTTTTTTTTGCTATGGCAAGTGCCGCAAGGATGGATTGCAATTGGATTGCTAGAAGATCTAGCATCGTCAGGTCTCCTATCAGACATAGATTTGGAGATAAAGGAATCTTGCAGTCCAGAATGGAGGACAGTTTTTCAGTGATTAGAAACCAAAAATGTTGAACTGGGGAACAAAGCCATAAGGCTTGTAAATACGAATCAGCTGTTCCCTGGGTGCACTGAGAGCAGATGTCTGTTGGAGTGAAGCCCATTTTATGATTTGTGGAGGACCTTGTATTGAATTAGCTGAAGGTTTGTGTTTTTTGTCATCTTAAAAGTATTACAACCAATTTCTGTCCAGAAATTGATGTTCGTAGTGATTGAGAGTTCAGCTTCCCATTTAGGGATTGGTAAAGGCAGGCATACACTGTGCAATTTTTTGCTTATTTTGAGCCGATTTTCGACTTGTGCGTCTATTTTGTGAGATCGTGCCAGTCTCAGCTAAATCGTGTGTCGTGCATCATGTAGTATACATGGGGTCACGAGAAGCGATGAACACCTCACGACCAGCTCCCAATCAGCAATCGCATGGTCGTAAGGAAATCAAACATGTTATAAATCCAGTCTCTCCTCGTGAGGGTATCTCACAGTTGAAGCAGTGCCATGGACTGGCTAACCGTAAACGCTCACACTGCGCATGTGCAAACACCGTAGGACCACTGTAAAATTGACCGACTGTACTGCCCACGTCTGTCCATCGAGCTCCTGGTCCATCACATCACCGTCTTTTCTTTTTTAAAGCTCTTTTTGCTGAGATTTGTTTGTGTCTCTCCACTTCCGGGTTCTTCTTCTTCGTCTGTTTTAATGGTGACGCTTCAGAGTTCTTCCTCTTCTTCTAATTTGTACGTTGCATTTCCGGAAACAAGACCCCGACGTGTCGTGTATGAACGTACAGTGTGAGCAGTCAGATATTGTCAGAGTGTTGGTCCGTATAGTGTGAGAATATGCATCGTGAGCTGCGAACATTCAGACTGAGTTGCACAGTTTGAGCTGGAGCTGAGAACGACGATTGAAAAAAATTGCACAATGTATCCCAGCCTTTAGTGATTAGAGTTAGTGCTGTATATTTTGAGAGTTTTTTTTCATATATATAGCCAGTTCTGGAGGTTGTAAGGTGATTAGATCTACTGGAGTATTTTTATTGATTGTCTCTGTTACTTGCAAATACTGGAGAAAATTACTTTTATTTATATTGAATGTTTGGGTTAGATTGTTATATGTCCTGAGCTTTTAATTTTCGAGGAGGTCTTGGAGATGAATAATTCCGCTCTCTTCCCATGTCTTCAGATAGAGCAGTGTTTTTCTGTTTCTAAAGTCAGAGTTGTGTCAGATTGGAGACAACATGCTAGTTTTTAATTGAACGTTTGTAATGTCCAGGGCTTTCCACCATGCAGTCAGGGTGGAGGCAATCAGTGGGTTTTTAAAGCAGTTATGATGTTTGAGGGTCACAGTGATAAAAGGGAGATCAGAGAGTTTAATATGTTTGCAGTCTAGCTGTTCTATTTCTAGCCAGGTGTTGTGGTATTCTTTTGGTTTTAGCCATTCTGTTAAATATAATATTTGGTTCATTAAGTAATAATGCATGAAATTGGGGGCTTCTAAACCACCCTCGCTTTTATTTTTTTGAAGAGTTGAAAGGCTTATTTTGTGTTATTTCATTCCTGGCATAGAATTTTGTAATTGCAGAATCTAATCTTTTGAACCATTGCGTTGGTGGTTTCAGTGGATCATAGAGAACAGGAGTGAGATGTGGAGGTTGTTCCATCTCCGCAGGTCTTCTGTGACTTTATCCAACAGAGGGTCTAGGTTCAGTTTAATTAATTCATTTAAGTTTGGTGATATATTTAAGACTAGATATTTAATTGTATTTGTGGGGGAGGGGTATTGTGGGTTTTGTGTTGCTGGGTTCCATGACTTTTTTTGTTAAAGGAAGGATTGATGATTTTGACCAGTTAATGGAATAGTCTGATAGTTTAGAGAAGCTGTTTATTAGTTTAAATAATTCTTCTAATGAGGATTGGGGTTCTTCCAAATAAAGTAAAATATCATCCGCATAAAGATTAATTTTGTGTTCTGAGATGGATGAGTGGATTCCTTTAATAACAGAGTTCTGACGTACAGCTGCTGCGAGAGGTTCAACAAATATTGCAAAAAGCAAAGGTGAGAGTGGGCAACCTTGTCTCGTTCCCCTCTGCAGTGTGAAGCTTTGGGATGTTATTTTGTTTGTGGTTACTGAGGCCTTAGGTTTAGAGTATAGGGTGGAGATCCATTGTATGAATGATTCTCCAAAGCCAAATTTGCCAAGGACAGCAAGGAGGAATGACCAGTTGACTCTATCGAATGCTTTTTCTGTGTCTAGTGACAAGATTATTGTTTTCTTTTTAGAGTTCTGTGCCATGTTGATCAAATTAAACAGTCTTCTAACATTGTCTGTGGAGTGTCTATTTTTAATAAATCCTGTCTGGTCTTGGTATATAATTGACTGTACGACTTTCTCTAACCTGGAAGTGAGTGCTTTGGACATAATTTTTATGTCTGTGTTAATAAGTGAGATGGGACGGTAACTTGAGGGTAACATGGGGTTTTTGTCTGGTTTAAGTAGTAATTTAATGTTCGCTGTATTCATGTGACCTCCTACATAACCTTTATTTTTAATCTCTGTTACTACTCTGAAAAAGAGCAGAGCCAGCATTGACCAGAAGTGTTTTAGGAATTCAGCAGGGAACCCATCTGGACCTGGTGCTTTGCCTGTTGACATGCTATCCAAAGCATTTTGTAGTTCTTGTAAGGTTAATGGTGAGTCTAAGGTGGTTTTCTGCTCTATGGTGAGCTGTGGTAGGTTTAAGTTATTGAGGAAGGTTTTCATATCATCAGGGTCAGGGTTTAAGTTTGATGAGTATAGGTTTTGATAGTAATCATGAAAAACCTTATTAATGTCCTGAGGTAAGTTTAAAGTTTGACCTGAATTATCAGAAATTGCCGCTATAAAATAATTTTCTTTGTTGTGTTTAAGCTGATTTGCTAAATATTTGCCTGATTTATTATTGTAGTCAAAGTTTATTTATCGTAATTGTTGCAAAATAAAATAAAATAGTTTTTTTTTTTTTTAGATAAGATGATGTCCAGATTAAGTTTTGTATTTTGGAGTTTTTTCCATAAAAGTTCAGACGGGTTAGCTGCGTATTCTTCCGTAAGTTTCTTAATTTTTTCTTCAATGGTTTTTTCTTCAATCTGTTCCTGTTTTTTCTTATAAGAAGAGTATGATATAATCTTCCCTCTGATGACAGCTTTGCCGGTTTCCCAGAGTAAGGACGGTGACACTTCCAGAGAATCGTTTGTTAATAGAAAGTCCTCCCATTCTTTTCTTATCATTTTACCAAATTCACTGTCATTAAGTAATGAAGTATTAAAGCGCCACAGAGAGGATAATTTCTGATTAAATTCACACTTCAGGGTGAGGGATATCGGGGCATGATCGCTAATAATTATAGGATGTATTTTAGAGGAAATCTTATGTGCGATGGAATTATTTGAGAGACAAGTCAATTCGGGAGACGGATTTATGCACAGGGGAGAAGAAGGTGTATTCTTTTTAGTTGGGTTGTTTAGTCTCCATACGTCTCCTATTCCAAGATCTTCCATGTAATTCATTAATACATTAGCAGGTCGGGATGGTTTTGTATTTGGGCACTTACTGGATCTGTCTAATGATGTGTTGAGTGTCAGATTGAAGTCACCTCCGATGATTAATGATGAGTCTGCAGAAAGGTCTGATAACTCAGAAAAAAACTATTGAAGAATTCAGGGTCATCATTATTGGGGGCATAGAGGTTTACATTTATTATAGATTACCACTTTGATAATAATATATCTACCCTCTGGGTCTATGGCTGTTGATTTTGTTAAAAAGTAACCTTTTGGTGAAAAGAACCGAGACTCCTCTTTGCTTGAAATTGAAACATGAATTATATATTTTGTTAAAATTTGAGTCTGTCAGAGATTTTTCTTCTGATTTAAGTAAGTGAGTTTCTTGAAAGAAGACAATGTTTGAATTTAACCTTGATACATAATCAAATATCTTAATCTTTTTAGCCTGCGAGTGAATGCCACGCACGTTCCAAGATGCAGTAGCGGAACAAATCAGAGCCGGGCCGGGGGCGGAGCAAATGACCGGGCCCTTTAAACTTAAATAATAAAGCTCATCTATACTATAATTCAAGGGAGGTCTGTGTGTGTGGATGTGTGGATGTGTGGATGTGTGTGTGTGTGTGTGGAGCAAATATCTCCCCGACGCGGTGCCAGTTCGACCTGAAACTCGCTCGACGGGTTCCAAATACCCCGAGTGTGTGTATCTGTTATTTTGGAGTCATTTGGTCATTTCAAAATGTTTATTTTAATTTTATTTCACTTCTGGACGGCCCCGAAATGAAACCTATTCAACTTTTGACCTCAGGGTGTGAGGGGGCGCTAGCGCACCATCTTCACTGCACAGCTCAAGAGTAAGAGCAAGAGTCACGTGTACGGCCAGAGCCAATCGCTGCGCACACAGCCAAGCAGCTGTAAACACACGAGCGATAGAGAAGAAGATCGTTTAGACCGAGACACGGAGCTCTGAATAGATTGTTTGAAACCATCAGCCACTGGTGAGTCTTTTAGAGACACGTTTCCCAACCTGTTCAATTCTCCATCTGGAAAACTGTAGATTCTTTGTGGTGCCGTGCATGGAAGCTAAGCTCTGACCACTAGGTTCAAAGGTAAAAAATGATTTTTGTTTTTAAGAAAGACAGCCGAATTGTAGATAATACTTTAATTTACTTACTCACTCATGTAGTTTGGAGCTTTACGTTTTGTTTTGCGCAGTTTTGTAACTTTTCTGATTTGCGCTACAGTGTCTATGGAGTTTTGTTATCAGCGTCTCAAACATTCACGGGAACACACAAGGTATTTATTTATTTGATGCGCGTGCATGGAGGAGATGGATGCAGACACACACACAGTATTTATAATAAAAATATACTAAATGAGTAAAATAAAACAAAAACTAAACAATATTTATACAAAAAATACACAAAATGATTCCAGAATCACTACATTGGAAACAAAAACAATAATTATACAAATAATGCACAAAAACACAACAGAAAGATACAAAAATACACATAATGACTCCAAAAAACATACGATACAGAAAAATACACCAAACAAAAAAAACACATTTATATCATATCCCATAGAATTAAACCAGGAAAATTGCACCCACATTTTGCACCCGCAAATATACCCCTTATGCTCCCACATAATGCATACTTCTGATGGGCACTGTACTAGTAATAATATAATTTTACAACATACACCTGCCTACAACAGCAGGGCGTACACGCTTCAACACCACGGAGAGCGACTGTGTCATTTTGAAGTCCATCAAACAGACATGAATTATAACAAAACAATAGAACAACAACCACATTAGGATGGTCACTAGCATAAATTCAAAGCATCTCAGCACCACAGATAGAGACCGCTTTATTCTGAGACCCACTTTAACTATTTCACCTCAGAGCCTGTATCAGTAGATATAAAGTTTAGTAAAACTGGCACAGCAGCCCACATGTTCACTAACACTATTTAATATGAAGTACTATAGACCTACTCACCATACGACGAGCCTTATGCTCTGTATGTTCATACAACAACAACAACAACCAGTATCAAAAGAATAAGACAAGCAAGGCGTAATTATATGAAGTGTAGGAAGGGGGGTGTTGAGTGGATATGAAAGAAAAAAAGGGTTAGGGGTTGGAGATGAAAGAGTTGACATGGGGTAGAGAGCGTCCTGTGAAACTACGCACCTATACGTGTTTACCAAAATCTGTGCAAATATACAGCATATATACATACAGACACACACATATCCACTTACATATAGATACATATCCATCATTTTGTTTCCTTTTTAATTCTTTTTATTATATATATTTTTCTAATATTGTTTTATTTCATTTTTTTGTTTTATGTGGTTCATATATATAATATTAGGGATGTAACGATTCACTCAACTCCCGATACAATTCGATTCACGATACTTGGTTCACGATACGATTCTCTCACGATTTATTTTACAAAATGGGACTGTAGAAAAAATATTCCTTTATTTTTTGGGGGAAAAAAACTACAAAAAACTATACTGTTTTCCTTTTATTTTTCATTGTCAAAAGAATCCCTTGATAAACTATTCAAAACAATGCAATTTAACTAAAAATAAATCTTGAATGAAATAAATAAAGGAATAATACAAATGATAAAGAAGCCTATTAATTTAAATTCTGGTTCTATAGTAAACAATGCAAAACTGCATAATAGTTATTTTTCTTTTTAAAAGTGCAACTGAAAATGTATTTTGTGCCTTAACAATTGGACTTTAAAAAAAAACTAATCATTGCACTGTTTTTACCTCAGATATTTGTTTGGACCAGCAGAGGGCGCTGGTAACCCAGTGGTCGGTTGGCATGCAGATATTCTAGCAGTGAAGAAGAGATGCTATGCTAGTCTACAGAGCTAATAGAAAAACGTGACTTTTACAGATATTATTTCAGTGCTAAAGGGGTAAGGAATCATTTATGAACATGCTTAAGAGTAGAAGGTGGCCAGAAAGAAAGTAGAAGCAGATTCCGCCCGCCGCCAACACTTCTGGATAAAAAGTACTGCGATTCAATTTTCACAGTATCGATGTGAACCGTGATACCTATGAATCGATTTTTAACTGTCTTACGATTAATCGTTACATCCCTATATAATATACACATACACACATTTTTTTTTTCTTAGTTGAGCCAGAGGGGGTGATGTTAGAATCCCTAAACAGTTGACCATCTATGTAGTGCTGGTCTACGACCAATTTTGAATTTTTGCCTCTCTGTCGGTTTTCCTTAAAAATAGGATACAGGGTTTTTTGACGTTCATTTATTTCCCGAGGGAATTAATTAATTAAAAAATTTAATTGGGCTTTAAGCCTTTTTTGGTATAAGTTGTTACACATATAAATTTGTCCTCTGCAATTTTACCCATCCCTGAGGGGCAGTCGGCAGCCATTTTGCAGCGCCTGGGGAGCAGTTCCTGTCGAATTGCGTACCTTTAAGTTCCCAACCTTTACTTTAAACATGGATTTTCTGCTGAAAGTGTTAAAATTTGGCAATGATGGGGCGTGGATGATTACCTCTACGTGGTTCAATACAATGGACGGCGTGGAAGGTGACGTTTTTCACGATTTCTCCCAGGATTTTAAGAGCGGACGACGTTTTTCAGCAGAGCCTCTGGGTCATTGTTGGGGGTTTCTGGAACACCTGAGAATATCACGTTATGTCGCATACTGCAAGATTGGACCTCCAAGGTCACCGCAGATAAAGCCAAATGGATATCTTGATTGTCTTTTTGTAAGTCCTGAATTTGTTGGTAGGCAAATTCCAGGCAAATTTATCTGGTTGCATCTGTGCGAGTGCGTATGGATGACCTTATTTTGGACGGGGCCGCTGAGCACCTCGTCACGTCCCACAGAGTGTACTTTTCTCTCTCTCTCGCCCCGTGAGGAGACGGTTTGCGCTCACGCATCTTGGCTGCGGGTAATGCAACTGTGAATGCACCGAGTATAAACACCAATGTGCTCCTTTGGAGTGCGCATGGTCCGTTATGAATGGAGCCAGACATAACGAGTCGTTCACTGAGTGCACGCTCACATTGAGAGCAGCAGTAAAAAGGAAGAAAGTGCTGAGCTCAGCAATAGAGCGTACACACTAATCAGAATCATCATGAGGGACCAGAACTGATGGACTATGATACCAGGACAGATGTTCAGCTGTGGTTCTCTCAGAGCAGTGGTCTGCAACCTGTGGCTCTGGGGCCTAATGTGGCCCTTTGACTCTAGCTTTAAAAAAAAAACTATTTAAATAAATAGTTATTTTTTACAGAGGCTATTAATGATTAATGACAAATAAAATAAAGATATAACAATTTATTAACCTAAAATAAATCACGTTGTACAATGACTCAGCACATTCCTACAACATCTACAGACCATCAACTTTCCTCCACCTGTGACTAACCTTAAGTTTTAAATCCCTGGTAAGAAACTAAACCAACAAAAACACTATTTCTGGAAGAAAATACAGATTTTAATTGTGTGGGAACAGATTCATTTAACCACCAATGTACAGGTTAAATATGTATGTTTTATGTGTGGCAAGAAATGAGTAATTAGCATGTGTTGATCACATGATCATGTGTTATTATATTCATGTTACTTTTTGTAGACTTTCATATACATTAACTATAAAAATCTACTTTATAAACATTGTGTTCATGTAAACTGAGATGTGTAAGAATTTGAAGATAAAGATACTATTTTATTTATTGATGTCAATTTATTTTATTTTATTTTAAACTATTTTTAAGTTTCCATTTACATGATCAATATAAATCAAATGAAATCAAACATTATTCTATTTAATTATAACTGTATATAATGTAATCCACTGTATTGTCTTCATAGAGAAGGTATTTATGGCTCCAGGAGGACTTTAATCCAGGTGAGATGAGGTTCAATGGTTCCTTGTAGAGTAAAGGTTACAGACCCCTGACCAGGGGAAGAGGGTTAGGAGACCCCACTATCAGAGCTGGACCCTCTGAATTTAATTCATGGGGTGAAACACTGCAGATGATAATTATGTTACTGTTAAATTAATTCATGTACAGTATTTCTGTAAAATAAAAAAACAGAATAAATGTAACCTGTTGTTATGATTTGCTGTTATTTAAAAAAAAATAAAAAATGTTGCGTCTTTTAAAATTGCCTCTGGTGCAGTTCCATGAGCTAACCAGTTACTGTAAATAGTTACTGTAACCAGTTCCATGAGCTAACCAGTTACTGTAAATAGTTACTGTAACCAGTTCCATGAGCTAACCAGTTACTGTAAATAGTTACTGTAACCAGTTCCATGAGCTAACCAGTTACTGTAAATAGTTACTGTAACCAGTTCCATGAGCTAACCAGTTACAGTGTAGCGTGCTCACAAACTTCTTCCTTCTCTGTTTGTTCTTTCACAACATTCAACATTGAAGCAGTAATAAGTTGCCGTACTTTCAGTGGTTTTAATGCCGTTTTTATACGTTGCCGGTTCTCGACCACCCACAATGCTGCGCACTTTACGTCTTCTCCAACATACTTCCTTTTTCGCTCTAAAATTCATTTGTTTGATTCACTCTAGACTTTGTTTGCGTGCTCACAGCGACCAAACAAGGCGGACTATCCAAGCAAAGGAATCCTGGACCATTTTACCCACTGTAGGATCTGACAGTGTGAACGCACTCTTAGCATGTAAGAAAGAAGATGTGTTTGTAATTATATATCTGTGTAGCTAATAACTAAAAAAAATATATGATGCTACAAGCATAGTAACACAAGAACTTCATTTCCTGGCCTGCCCAGTGGGTTGGGAAGATGTATGTACCCCCGAGAGAAGCAGGGGGAATGTTAATCATGTCAGCACAGTGACTGTTTTATGCGGTTTCACTTTAAATAAATATGAAAGACTAGTTTTAATGTCTTGTCTGCTTATTGCAAGTTTAAAGTTAACATCACAAGTAACTAGGAAGGTAAGTAAAATGCTATCCTGCTAACTTTTTAGGTAAACTAGTAACTAAATAACTATTAGGTCAATGTTTCAGTAATTAAGTAGGTAACTCCTTTCTGATCTGTGATTGGTTGTAATAACCCTGATAGAAGTGTCTTTAACAAGAAGTCTTACTGTTTGTTTGCTTTGTCGTATTTTCCTCTAATCGCTCCTTCAGGCGTCGGACAATGAGGTGATGTGGGTGATCCGAGCCGTGGTGGTCACAGTGGGCGTGGTGGGAACGGCGTTAACCACCCTGAAGAACAGCATCCTGGTGTTCTGGTTCATTGGTGCAGAGGTGGCCTACATCATCATCTTCCCTCAGCTCCTCTGCAGCCTCTTCTTCAGCGTCTCCAACGCCTACGGCTCCATCAGCGGCTTCCTGCTCGGGGTGCCTTTGAGGCTGCTCAGTGGGGACGCCTTACTCGGACTCCCTGTTGTCCTGCACTTCCCAGGATGCACCTTGGAGGACGGAGTTTACGTGCAGTATGCACCGGTGAGGACCATCTCCATGCTGTGCTCCTTTACTGTTATCTTGTTGGTTTCCTACGTGACGTCCGTGCTGTTCAACAAGAACCTGCTGCCTGAGAAATTGGACATCTTCAAGGTGAAAGCCAAGCAAAGTACATACCATCTGACCGCAGTAGATGACGCCACGCAGCCTGAGGACACTGAAAAACAGAGTAGGAACTCCTCAGTGGTGGAAGCCTCAAAGCAGGAGATGAACACAACCTTTTAGTCGTTGTTTCACGAGACAGAGAAAGAAACGTGGAGATGTTGTCCTTTGTATTTGGTTGTTGTGTGTGTTGGTGTGTTATTGTCCTTCCTGTGGTGATGAATGATCATGTTCTTGTGTTCCAGAAGTTTAGTTTGTACCTTTAAAACTAATTAAAAACATTATTTGGATCCCACTTCCTCCTGCTGACTTTTCCGTTGTCAAAGCATGTTTGACCATTTCTTTGTATGTTAAGCTGAAGACCAATCACGTTAAGATGACTCCAACATCCAACAGGAACACTCCGTAATGGAAAGTACTCAAGTAGTGTTGCTGGGCAACCATTATTTTGTATAACAATGTTGAAAAGATCATGGTCTCATGTAAACAGAGATCATTTTGAAAACGTTGCCGTGTCAATGTGGAACTTTTTGGAAACATTAACGGAAGCAAAATGTTGTGTAAACAGGGCCTTATAGTATATAGTAGACAGTATATACTCATTGAGTTTGTCGTGGATAGTACGTTAATAGGACATTTACTACTTTAAATTATTACCACCATTGTTAGCAAGTTAAATTTATCTATAAAGCACATTTAAAACCTACTTATGCTGATTAAACTGATTTTTTTTATTAAAGTAGCTCACACTCACAAACACAAACACTTGCACACACACACAAAGCAACGCTAGCATCAGAGGGGTGTTCCATAAAGGAGGGTTAACAAACTCTGAGTCTATCCATAAACTCAGAGTCAACATAACCCGTGATCTGATTCATTACAGCTGGTAAGAAGTGGATCAATCAACCCTGAGTATGTAAACCTTGGGTTACTGACGCGCACACGCACGATTAAAAGCCATCATCACGGTTACACAAACTACCATGGTAACCACACGAAAG
This sequence comes from Gouania willdenowi, assembly GCF_900634775.1. Taxonomy (NCBI): domain Eukaryota; kingdom Metazoa; phylum Chordata; class Actinopteri; order Blenniiformes; family Gobiesocidae; genus Gouania; species Gouania willdenowi. The sequence continues at coordinate 1,227,155 of NC_041058.1, read as the reverse complement.
GGAGTGATTTATATGAGCCTGTTCTAAAGGTGCGTTCACACTGAAGTCACCTTCAGTGACTATAGTGGCTTAAATCACAAATGATTAGTCACACTTTTTGGTCGCTTCGTCACTTTAATTGAATTACGTTAAATGTTTTTGTCCAACATTCAAAAATAATGAACTCAAAATACTCTCTGTAACTATCATATTAAACTGGACGTATCATTTGATCCTTTTGGTGAATTTATTGTGCCTGTTAAGCTGAAAAAATACAAGGAATGGATTGACAGAAACTTTAATCAGCCATCATGTATTTGTAGGTTGTTTTTTTTTTTTTTTGCTGAGTCATGCAGCACGTCACTGCTGAGTCATGCAGCTGCCCTCTGCAGCAAATACGCAGCACTTCTATTTTTGCTGGACGCTGGAGCTGTGCTGCAGCAAGTTAACAAAAATAAGCCCGTGTGGGACAGGAAGTAGTACATAGACACAGAATAAAACATCTGGATAATTTTCAAAATAAAATACTATGTGTTCAAGGGGGAAAACACCGACCTTCCAGAACCTCCAACAGGCTCATTTCAGACTCTATACAAAAACAGAACATATTCAGACTCAGGAGAATAAAACCAGTCTGCTGATACCACATTTTAGGAAAAATAAACGCTATTTTTTCGGCAATGAAATTGTACGTTTCGGCTCTAGTGGACGCAATTTGGACTCTACACAAAAACCAGGGAGGACCAGACCTTTCTGCTTTAAATGTACTTTTTAGATCACCAGCCAGCATGGCAAGTAGATTCTTAAAGTTACCAGACAACCAGATTTTCTACCAGCCAATTTTGAATAGTTTGTAATTTAGTTGATTGCAGAAACACATTAAAATGGTTAAAAAAAATTACAACATTGTTTTTAAATTAAATGTTTATATTTTTACTAAAAATATAAACATTTCGTTTAATAACAATGTTGTAACAATGCCTAAAAGGTGCAATATGGCACTTTGGGCGTGTCAGAGAACTAAACCTTTCATAAAGTATATTATCATAACTTAATAAACAAACTTCCTTTTTTTCCTAACTAATTTTACATCATCATTCTGTCTGACTCCGATAACGAATCAAAACAGTCACGCTAACGTAAGCACGTAGCCAATTGTTGTGTGACACGTCACGACATAGTGTTCATGGGACTTGTAGGATTAATACAACCAGCAGTGTTGCCAGATACACATTACATTTTAAAGTCTAAACACACACAAAAACACTCAAATTTCTTGGCGGAAAACATCCCAATTTGGCAACATTGTTTCTTCAGCTGCCGATTCAAACATAGAAATTAGTTTTTGTTCCGTTCGTCACGAGCCAAAATGGCTGGTAACGCTACTATGTTACCCGCCAAAAATGTAATTTAAAATAATGTGTAAGCTACAATTAAAAAGTATATATATGCATATATATTATTAAAATCATCCAATAACTGAAGGGTTGGGGGTTTGAATCCTGCTCTAGCTGAGTCATTGTCATTGTGTCCTTGGGCAAGGCACTTTACCCACATTGTCTAGTATAAATGTAGTGTGTGAGTGAGTGTTGGTGGTGGTCAGAGGGACTGATGGTTCACTATGACAGCCTCACTTCTGTCACTCTGCCCCAGGGCAGCTGTGGCTACAATAGTAGCTTACCACCACTGTGTGTGGAGTGAAAGAATAATGCACATCAATGTAAAGCGCTTTGAGTGTCTATGAAAAAAGCAATACATAAAATCCAATGCATTATTATTATTATAATCATTTTTATTCTTTTTAAATCATGTCAATCACATTGAATTCTCGACACAAACACATCTGCCTTGTTTTGCTTTAAGGACAATGATTTTTTTTATTTTGGAGAATCCAGAGAAAACCTAAGAAAACTATTTATAATTCTTGTTTTTCTACTTAAACACAAAATACAGGAGAATGAAATAAAACTAAGTGAGATGGAACCTTCCACACTTTGAAGGATCCATTCTTTCTCACACTTTGCAACAAGCAAAACAGCTGAAGAACTTTCTCAGGAAACCTAGTTTTCCATCCTTCTTCTTGTTCTTCTTCTCTGCTTTGTCCTGCTCCTTCTGTTTCTTGACCTTCTGTTTGTCTGTCATGAGGATGAGCTCCTTCAATTCAGCGTTCTCCTTCACCAGAAGATCAATTTGCCGTTGCTGGTTCTCCTGGTCCTTGGTCAGAGTGAGATGTTTCTTCTGCAGATCTCCAAGCATTGTCTCCATGGCGTGGATGGTAGCATCCTTTTCCTGGAGCTGTTTGGTAGCCTCAGCAGCGTTGTTCTCATGGAGCTCCACATCTTTGTGTAGAACCTGTAACTGTGAGCAGACCTGGCTCAGCGTGCTCTCATGGTACGTGGTCAGAGTCTCCTTCATCATCTCCCATTCTGCTTCCATCTGAGCCACAGTGTCCTTATGGTTGCTCTCCTTCAGACAGAGTTCATGCTCCATGTGCTGCCTGTCAGCGTCCATCTTATGGTACGCTTCCTTTAACGCCACCACGTCCTGGTCTTTTTTCTCCAGCTCTGTGGTCATCTTTATCTTCATGCTGTTGAAGTCACAGCGTTCACTCTCCAGGTGCTCCACTGCATTGTTGACCTGTTGGAAAGCTGCCTTTAAGGAGATGATCTCCTGCTCTTTCATCTCCAGCTCAGAGCAGACCTTCTTCATCCAGTCTGTGTTCATCTGAGCTTTGAGTGACCGGTAGACCTCTTTTTCTACCAGTTCTTTGTTCTCCTCCATCAGCCTCTGGTTCTCCTCCTCCAGGTTCTTCATCTTCTCAGACAGTGTAGACGTCTGGTTGTCCTCCTCAGTCTTACACACGTCTATGTATTGAGAGAATAAATCTCTCAAAGAGTTGATGTTGTTCTCAATGTTGTCAAAACTTTCCACAGAATCCTCCATCTTCCTCTTTGGATCTCCACTAACCTGTTTAAGTTATAATTACTGTCTCTGAAAACACTTCTGTCCTCAATGAATATCACAGGTCAGACTGAAGATCAAAGTCACAGTGAAGACTTTTAGAAGTTGAAGTGGCTTTGATGTTTTGGAACGCTGCAAAAGCAGGAAGTGGCTTTCATCTTTTTAGATGATAGCTCATGTAGAACATATAGGGCCCTATGGATCAATTTAATTTTTTTCCAGATTCAATTTTTTCAGTAAATAATAGTTTTTAACTCCTGTGAGGAAATACAATAATAATAAAAGAAAACCATAATTAAACACAAAAAATATATATATATAATTTAAAACAATGTGTAAGCTACAATTAAAAAGTATATATATGCATATATATTATTAAAATCATCCAATAACTGAAGGGTTGGGGGTTTGAATCCTGCTCTAGCTGAGTCATTGTCATTGTGTCCTTGGGCAAGGCACTGTACCCACATTGTCTAGTATAAATGTAGTGTGTGAGTGAGTGTTGGTGGTGGTCAGAGGGACTGATGGTTCACTATGACAGCCTCACTTCTGTCACTCTGCCCCAGGGCAGCTGTGGCTACAATAGTAGCTTACCACCACTGTGTGTGGAGTGAAAGAATAATGCACATCAATGTAAAGCGCTTTGAGTGTCTATGAAAAAAGCAATATATAAAATCCAATGCATTATTATTATTATAATCATTTTTATTCTTTTTAAATCATGTCAATCACATTGAATTCTCGACACAAACACATCTGCCTTGTTTTGCTTTAAGGACAATGATTTTTTTTATTTTGGAGAATCCAGAGAAAACCTAAGAAAACTATTTATAATTCTTGTTTTTCTACTTAAACACAAAATACAGGAGAATGAAATAAAACTAAGTGAGATGGAACCTTCCACACTTTGAAGGATCCATTCTTTCTCACACTTTGCAACAAGCAAAACAGCTGAAGAACTTTCTCAGGAAACCTAGTTTTCCATCCTTCTTCTTGTTCTTCTTCTCTGCTTTGTCCTGCTCCTTCTGTTTCTTGACCTTCTGTTTGTCTGTCATGAGGATGAGCTCCTTCAATTCAGCGTTCTCCTTCACCAGAAGATCAATTTGCCGTTGCTGGTTCTCCTGGTCCTTGGTCAGAGTGAGATGTTGCTTCTGCAGATCTCCAAGCATTGTCTCCATGGCGTGGATGGTAGCATCCTTTTCCTGGAGCTGTTTGGTAGCCTCAACAGCGTTGTTCTCATGGAGCTCCACATCTTTGTGTAGAACCTGTAACTGTGAGCAGACCTGGCTCAGCGTGCTCTCATGGTACGTGGTCAGAGTCTCCTTCATCATCTCCCATTCTGCTTCCATCTGAGCCACAGTGTCCTTATGGTTGCTCTCCTTCAGACAGAGTTCATGCTCCATGTGCTGCCTGTCAGCGTCCATCTTATGGTACGCTTCCTTTAACGCCACCACGTCCTGGTCTTTTTTCTCCAGCTCTGTGGTCATCTTTATCTTCATGCTGTTGAAGTCACAGCGTTCACTCTCCAGGTGCTCCACTGCATTGTTGACCTGTTGGAAAGCTGCCTTTAAGGAGATGATCTCCTGCTCTTTCATCTCCAGCTCAGAGCAGACCTTCTTCATCCAGTCTGTGTTCATCTGAGCTTTGAGTGACCGGTAGACCTCTTTTTCTACCAGTTCTTTGTTCTCCTCCATCAGCCTCTGGTTCTCCTCCTCCAGGTTCTTCATCTTCTCAGACAGTGTAGACGTCTGGTTGTCCTCCTCAGTCTTACACACGTCTATGTATTGAGAGAATAAATCTCTCAAAGAGTTGATCCTGTTCTCAATGTTGTCAAAACTTTCCACAGAATCCTCCATCTTCCTCTTTGGATCTCCACTAACCTGTTTAAGTTATAATTACTGTCTCTGAAAACACTTCTGTCCTCAATGAATATCACAGGTCAGACTGAAGATCAAAGTCACAGTGAAGACTTTTAGAAGTTGAAGTGGCTTTGATGTTTTGGAACGCTGCAAAAGCAGGAAGTGGCTTTCATCTTTTTAGATGATAGCTCATGTAGAACATATAGGGCCCTATGGATCAATTTAATTTTTTTCCAGATTCAATTTTTTCAGTAAATAATAGTTTTTAACTCCTGTGAGGAAATACAATAATAAAAAAAGAAAACCATAATTAAACACAAAAAATATATATATATAATTTAAAACAATGTGTAAGCTACAATTAAAAAGTATATATATGCATATATATTATTAAAATCATCCAATAACTGAAGGGTTGGGGGTTTGAATCCTGCTCTAGCTGAGTCATTGTCATTGTGTCCTTGGGCAAGGCACTGTACCCACATTGTCTAGTATAAATGTAGTGTGTGAGTGAGTGTTGGTGGTGGTCAGAGGGACTGATGGTTCACTATGACAGCCTCACTTCTGTCACTCTGCCCCAGGGCAGCTGTGGCTACAATAGTAGCTTACCACCACTGTGTGTGGAGTGAAAGAATAATGCACATCAATGTAAAGCGCTTTGAGTGTCTATGAAAAAAGCAATACATAAAATCCAATGCATTATTATTATTATAATCATTTTTATTCTTTTTAAATCATGTCAATCACATTGAATTCTCGACACAAACACATCTGCCTTGTTTTGCTTTAAGGACAATGATTTTTTTTATTTTGGAGAATCCAGAGAAAACCTAATAAAACTATTTATAATTCTTGTTTTTCTACTTAAACACATTAAACAGGAGAATGAAATAAAACTAAGTGAGATGGAACCTTCCACACTTTGAAGGATCCATTCTTTCTCACACTTTGCAACAAGCAAAACAGCTGAAGAACTTTCTCAGGAAACCTAGTTTTCCATCCTTCTTCTTGTTCTTCTTCTCTGCTTTGTCCTGCTCCTTCTGTTTCTTGACCTTCTGTTTGTCTGTCATGAGGATGAGCTCCTTCAATTCAGCGTTCTCCTTCACCAGAAGATCAATTTGCCGTTGCTGGTTCTCCTGGTCCTTGGTCAGAGTGAGATGTTTCTTCTGCAGATCTCCAAGCATTGTCTCCATGGCGTGGATGGTAGCATCCTTTTCCTGGAGCTGTTTGGTAGCCTCAGCAGCGTTGTTCTCATGGAGCTCCACATCTTTGTGTAGAACCTGTAACTGTGAGCAGACCTGGCTCAGCGTGCTCTCATGGTACGTGGTCAGAGTCTCCTTCATCATCTCCCATTCTGCTTCCATCTGAGCCACAGTGTCCTTATGGTGGCTCTCCTTCAGACAGAGTTCATGCTCCATGTGCTGCCTGTCAGCGTCCATCTTATGGTACGCTTCCTTTAACGCCACCACGTCCTGGTCTTTTTTCTCCAGCTCTGTGGTCATCTTTATCTTCATGCTGTTGAAGTCACAGCGTTCACTCTCCAGGTGCTCCACTGCATTGTTGACCTGTTGGAAAGCTGCCTTTAAGGAGATGATCTCCTGCTCTTTCATCTCCAGCTCAGAGCAGACCTGCTTCATCCAGTCTGTGTTCATCTGAGCTTTGAGTGACCGGTAGACCTCTTTTTCTACCAGTTCTTTGTTCTCCTCCATCAGCCTCTGGTTCTCCTCCTCCAGGTTCTTCATCTTCTCAGACAGTGTAGACGTCTGGTTGTCCTCCTCAGTCTTACACACGTCTATGTATTGAGAGAATAAATCTCTCAAAGAGTTGATGTTGTTCTCAATGTTGTCAAAACTTTCCACAGAATCCTCCATCTTCCTCTTTGGATCTCCACTAACCTGTTTAAGTTGTAATTACTGTCTCTGAAAACACTTCTGTCCTCAATGAATATCACAGGTCAGACTGAAGATCAAAGTCACAGTGAAGACTTTTAGAAGTTGAAGTGGCTTTGATGTTTTGGAACGCTGCAAAAGCAGGAAGTGGCTTTCATCTTTTTAGATGATAGCTCATGTAGAACATATAGGGCCCTATGGATCAATTTAATTTTTTTCCAGATTCAATTTTTTCAGTAAATAATAGTTTTTAACTCCTGTGAGGAAATACAATAATAATAAAAGAAAACCATAATTAAACACAAAAAATATATATATATAATTTAAAACAATGTGTAAGCTACAATTAAAAAGTATATCTTGCTGTTTTGCATGAAAGCTTTCATCTTTTATATCTTTGACCTCTAGTGGGCCACAGATTTTAGTCAGGAAAAAAAGAACAATATTAACATCATTGTGCCCTAGTTTTCAATATTAGTTCAATTCACCTAAAAAATTTGATTTGACCCATTTTTGTGTAATTTAGAGGAATTTAGTGAAATTGTTTGTGAGAAATTGCAAGACTTGTGGAAAAGTTGAGTTCTTTCCACAATTTACAATTAAAAAATTACTGAATTCATGTGATATAAACAAAGAAAATATAAAATCCCTAAAAAATATTGTAGAGTTTCATCAAATTGGTGAATTTCAGATCTCTACAACTGGACTATTTGGTAATTTACACAATAAATTGTGTTTTCTGTCATTTTTATTTTGTCCTGTGAGCCGAATTGGATGCTCTGGACCAGATTTGGTCCCCGGACCTTGAGTTTGACACATGTTTTAGATGAAAGCCATGAAAGCTGAAGAGTCAGCTGCTGCCACCTGGTCCATTCCTACAGGTGTCCAGACGACATGCACAACCTTAACGTTTGTTCTGCAAGCAGCTGTCGTGTTCCAGTCATTCAGTCATCATGAAAAATAGTTGGTTTTGAACATTTATGAATTGTTATTGAATCGTCACTATGTCGCATCACGATTAATCTAACAATCGATGTATCGGCACTTTTCTACTTTCCTCTAATCTAATCCTTCAGGCGTCGGACAATGAGGTGATGTGGGTGATTCGAGGCGTGGCGGTCACAGTGGGCCTGGTGGTTAACGCCGTTCCCATTGTGACCACCAAGGCTCGGAACTATTGAAATAAATAGTTATTTTTTACAGAGGCCATTAATGATTAATGACAAATACAATCAAGATATAACAATTTGTTAACCTAAAATATGCATGTTTTATGTGTGGCAAGAAATGAGTAATCAGCACGTGTTGATCACATGATCATGATGATGTGTTATCAAATTGTATTGTCTTCATAGAGAAGGTCTTTATGGCTCCAGGAGGACTTTAATCCAGGTGAGATGAGGTTCAATGGTTCCTTGTAGAGTAAAGGTTACAGACCCCTGACCAGGGGAAGAGGGTTAGGAGACCCCACTATCAGAGCTGGACCCTCTCAATTTCATTCATGGGGTGAAACAATGCAGATGATAAGTTGGTTATGTTACTGTTAACTTAATTCATGTACAGCATTTCTGTAAAATAAAATAAAAACAGAATACATGTAACATGTTATGATTTACTGTTATTTAAAATAAATTGTTACGTCTTTTTTTTAATTATATAAAATAAATGACCTGTTATTTCAGCCACTGCTTGTTGCAGAAAAACTTCATATTGTCACTAAAACATTAAAACATTTTGCAAATATCTCGTCATTGTCAATCTTTACTTCATACAAAACTACAGTACATTAGTTAAGTCAACTATTCATCAGCATGTATGTCTATGCATATAGATAAAAATATGTCAATGTTAAATATAAATGTTAAATCTAAATCTCAATGTTAAACGTCAAATTTAAACATGACGGGTTGAACCTAAATATTTAGCTAATATATGTAAATTCACCAGAATTAGCAAAATAAAATGTCATTGACGCAAACAAGCGCTATTCGTGGTCTATTTAGATAGAGTGTGATTGTGCTTCACATTTAGATTTAATATTTATATTTAAATGTAACATTTAGATTTAATATTTAACATTTAGATTTAACATTGGCATTATGTGTTTCCAAGAAAAATAAATATCACAAATTTCTCAAACATTGCTGTAAATCTGATCAAAACTAATGTTCACATGTTTTTTAAATGTGGTTTGTTGCAAACCGTTGCGTAAAGTTGCTGTTTATTTTAACATGCGCAACTTTACAATTGGCGCTCTATAATTTTACAAGCCACTAACAACTTTTTTTTACTAATTGTAAAACATGTAACATTTGTACATTTTAACAATGTCATAGTTTAAAAAAAATCCACTTTGATGTTTCTTAAAAATTATATCCCAAGCCATTCAATAAATCTATGACACTTGAATCAGAATCAGAATCAGAATCAGAATCAGAATCAGAATCAGAATCAGAATCAACTTTATTGGCCAAGAGTGTATGAATACACACGAGGAATTTCTTTTGGTGACCTGTGCTCTCTCAGATAGTGTAACATTAAATAATAACAATCAAGGCAAGGCAAGGCAAGGCAAGGCAAATTTATTTATATAGCGCATTTCATACTCAAGGCAACTCAATGTGCTTTACATGATAAAACATTCAATTGTTTAAAATCAATAAGAACATTTAAATCAATAAGAACAATTAAAATCCTCAGTAAAATCAATTAAAATCATCAGTAAAATCATCATTACATCAACAACATGACAAAAAATCTCTCTCTCAATCATATGCAGTAGAGAAAAAAAGTGCCTTTAACTTTGATTTAAAAATGTTCACATTGGATGCTGACTTCAGCTCTGCTGGCAGTTTGTTCCACTTCTTTGCAGCATAACAACTAAAAGCAGCATCACCATGTTTACTGTGAACTCTGGGCTCCACTATCTGACCTGTGTCCATAGATCTGAGAGACCTGCTGGGTTCATACCTGACTAACATGTCACTGATGTATTCTGGACCAAACCCATTCACAGATTTATACACCAGCAGCAGAACTTTAAAGTCTATTCTGAGGCTGACTGGGAGCCAGTGTAAAGACTTTAAAACTGGACTAATGTGCTCTGACCTCTCTGTTCTGGTTAAGACCTGAGCTGCAGCGTTCTGAACCAGCTGTAGATGTTTGATGAAGACCATTACAATAGTCCAGTCTGCTGGAGATAAAAGCATGGACCAGTTTCTCCTGATCTTTCTGAGTCATTAAACCTTTCACTCTGGAGATGTTCTTTAGGTGGTAGAAGATGTTTTTGTGATAGATTTGATCTGATGCTGAATGTCAGATCTGAGTCAATCAGAACACCAAGGTTTTTGACTTGGTCTTTAGCTTTTAAAGATCAACTAGAATAAAGAAAAATAAATAAAATAAAGAAAAATAAATAAAAAAAGAAGTATAAACATAAATATAAGAGTAGTTAGACTAATATGTGCAAACTAAATAAAAATAACAAGATAATAATAATAATAATAATAATAATAATAATAATAATAATAATAATGAAATAAAATAAAAATACAATAATAATAATAAGATAATAGTGCAGGTGAACATTTAAATTAAATAATATGTCCATGAACATTCACAGTGACAGGTTGATCCAGGGTTGATATGTTTAGTTCCAGGTTATTTCACAGAAACAGGTCTGACACTCTGACTGTTTAGTGTTGATCACAGTGACAGCCTGGGGGAAGAAACTGTTTTTATGGCGGGTAGTTTTGGCGTACAGTGATCTGTAGCGTCTGCCGGAGGGGAGGAGTTTAAACAGATTGTGTGCAGGGTGTGAGGGATCTGCAGTGACGCTACCTGCCCGTTTCCTGACCCTGGACAGGTATAAGTCTTGGATGGAGGGCAGATCAACACCAATGATCTTTTCTACAGTCCTGACTATCCTTTGTAGTCTGTGTCTGTCTAGTTTGGTTGTAGATCCAAACCAGACAGTGATGGAGGTGCACAGAACAGACTGAATGATGGAGGTGTAGAACATGATCAGCAGCTCCTGGGGCAGGTTGAACTTCCTCAGCTGATACAGGAAGTACTTCCTCTGCTGTGCCTTTTTCCTGGTTGTGTCTATGTGGGAGGTCCACTTCAGGTCCTGTGAGATTTGTCCTGATGTTTCAGTTAAAAATAAACATTTTAAGTTTTTTTTTTAATTACAAAAATGTTCAACTGAGGCCCTGATGACATCTGTCATTTCTATTTATCTTTCTAAGTTTGTAAATCAGATTTTAGAATTAGTCATAATCAACAAAAAATACACACAACCACAACAAAAATACTAAACAATGACAAAAGTACACTAACTCACTGCAAAACCAAAAGTAAATACAATTTATGCAAAAGACATAGAACGTCAGCTAAAAACACAACATGACAACACAAGTACACAAAACTACTGCAAAGCATCATCAAAAAAACGCACAAAATGACTCCAGAAACAAAACAACAAACACAATAATTCAACGAACAGAAATGAACAAAAAAAAAAAAACATGAAACACAAAACTCTGACAGGGTGGAATGGCTCTGCGCTCCTCCTCCCTGCACACCTGGTTTGTTGCTGATTACAGGGCGGAGACCAAAGGAAGGGATTCAGGTTCAGATCTGTTGTGGCTCAGATCCTCTGATCTCTCCTGGATCTCTCCTCTTCTGTGAGTCTGTGGAGTTGACTTTGGTAAAGTTAGAAAGATATTCACAGATTCAGCTTTCCCGGACCAATAACTCATCAACGAAACATTGCTTTTACAAAACCGATATCTCGTTGCAATCACAGCAAGGTGGACTACAAGCTACAACCGGATTTTCCACAAAACGAGCCGTCCTCCACGCTTGGGAATTTGTATTGGCCTCTACGCGGAACCGACTGTGGCTGGAATGCGCAGGGACCGTCTGCAAATTGCAACACCGGAAAAAGATACAAAAAATAAAAACCAATAACTTCATATAGGAAAGTGGTAATGTCATCAAACTCACAGCACACATAGTTTAACTCTTCTTGATTATACTACAACACTTAGTTTTAATAAATTTGCTTTTATAACATTTTTGTGATTTTTTTTTTTTTTTAAATAAGTACTAAAATATACAATAACTGTACTATAACATGTTGTTACAGGAAAGAGGAAGAGAGCATGCACAGATAGGTTTGTGATAAATGAATCTCAATCACACTCACAGTAACAGAAGATATTTAGCTGATTTATTTTTCATGTCATTGATAAGTTATTTGTCAATTACACTAAAATGTTCGGTTTTTAACAGTAGATTCATGCAGAAATCCTGTGACCTGAACCATGTCCTTCACCAACTGTGTCATGTCTCATCATTAGATCACAATTTAAAAAAAACTCATTAAACCAATATAACAAAATGTGTGTAATTACACACAGACCTCCAGTCACCATGGCTGTCAACGTACCGGGGCTCGTAGCCATCATCGTCTTCTACCTGCTGGTCCTTGGGACTGGAATCTGGGCGTCCTTCAAGTCCAAAAGGAAGCAGAAGAAAAATGCTGCCACTGGGATTGAGATGGCTCTGCTGGGAGGCAGGAGGATCAACTGGGTGGTGGGAATCTTCACCATGACAGGTGAACTTTTACAGCCTGGTGCTGTCAAACCAGAGAGAGCAGGAAAACACAACATTGGTGTGTGAGGAGTCCCCACAACCACTGGGTTGATTGGTTGATTGTTTGATTAGCTGAACTGTTGGTTGGTTGGTTGGTTGATATGTTGGTTGGTTGGTTGGTTGGTTAGCTGAATGGTTGGTTTGTTAGTTTATTGGTTGATTAGCTGAATTAATTGTTGGTTAGTTGGTTTTTTTTATGATGTTTTTTATTGATTTTCAATAAGGACATACAAAACACATCAACACATACCACACTAGTTGCACAATGAGATGCAAGCAGATCTCGCTGCATACACACACATGCAAAAAGTCAAGGCAAGGCTAGGCCAATTTATTTGTATAGCGCATTTCATACACAAGGCAACTCAATGTGCTTTATATGATAAAACATTCAATTGTTTAAAATCAATAAGAACATTTAAAATCATCAGTAAAATCAATTAAAATCATCAGTAAAAATCAATTAAAATCAGTAAAAATTAATTAAAATCATCAGTAAAATCATCATGACATCATCATCATGACCATAAATCTCTCTCAATCATACGCAGTAGAGAAAAAAAGTTCCTTTAACTTGATTTAAAAATGTTCACATGTGATGCTGACTTCAGCTCTGCTGCAGTTTGTTCCACTTCTTTGCAGCATAACAACTAAAAGCAGCATCACCATGGTTACTGTGAGCTCTGAGCTCACTCTGGAAATGTTCTTTAGGTGGTAGAAGATGTTTTTGTGATAGATTTGATCTGATGCTGAATGTCAGATCTGAGTCAATCAGAACACCAAGGTTTTTGACTTGGTCTTTATCTTCTAAAGATCCAGACTCAGATACTTGCTGACAGCAGTCCTCTTTTCATTGTTACCAAAGACAATCACCTCCATCTTGTCATGGTTTAGTTGAAGGAAGTTTTCACTCATCCATCAGTTTACTTTTTCTAAACAGTCACACAACACCTCAATGGGACCATAGTCATCTGGGTTCAGTGATAGATATAGTTGTGTGTCATCTGCGTAGCTCTGATAATAAACCTTACAGTTGTGTAAAATGTGTCCTAAAGGAAGCATATAAAGGCTAAACAGAAGAGGTCCAAGAACAGATCCCTGAGGAACCCCACAGGACATTGGTAATCTGTCAGATTCAAAGTTTCCAATGTTTACAAAATAACTTTGATCCTCCAAGTAGAACTTAAACCATTACTTTAACATTTAGTCCAACCCATGTTTACAATCTGTGCAACAAAATTATATGATCTACAGTGTCAAATGCAGACTTAGATCCAATAGAATGAGAACAGATACTTTTCCTGAATCAGTGTTCAACCTTATGTCATTGATCACTTTGATCAGATCAGTTTCTGTGCTGTGATGAGAACCAAAACCTGACTGAAATTTATCAAATATTTTGTTGAATGTTAAGAATTGACTCAGTTGGTTGAAGACCACCTTCTCAATGATCTTGGCCATGAATGGAAGGTTCTGATTGGTCTATAGTTAGCCAGTATAGAGACATCCAGTGTTCTCTCTTTTAACACAGGTTTAACAGCAGCTACTTTCAGGGATTTTGGTACGGTGCCTGATTGGAATGATCAGTTAATTATCTGACGCTAATCAGTGACAATTGACTTTACAACAGTTTTAAACAAGTTTTAGAGCTCAACACAGCACAGAGACTGCTTTAGTTAAAGTAACTAATGATCTACTCTGGGCTTCAGATGAAGGACGACTCTCAGTGCTGGTTTTATTAGATCTTAGTGCAGCTTTTGACACTATAGATCACTATATTCTACTAGAGAGATTAGAGGAATTACTTGGAATCACAGGGACTGCCCTAAACTGGTTTAAGTCCTACCTATCTGATAGGTACCAGTTTGTACACGTGAATAATAAGTCTTCTGTGTACACTAAAGTAAGCTACGGGGTTCCTCAGGGCTCTGTGCTAGGTCCAATCCTCTTCTGTATCTATATGATCCCCCTTGGTAATGTTATGAGAAAATACTCTGTTAACTTTCACTGCTATGCTGATGATACCCAACTGTATGTATCAATGAAGCCAGGTGAGACAAATCAGCCATCTAAACTTGAGGCCTGTCTAAAGGACATTAGGGCCTGGATGGACCAAAATTTTCTTCTTCTTAACTCAGACAAGACTGAGGTCATTGTACTGGGCCCGCGACACCTTAGAGAAACCTATGCTAGCCTAACTGCCCTAGATGGCATTACTCTGGCACAAAGCACAACTGTTAGAAAACCTTGGGGTTCTATTTGATCAGGACTTATCCTTCAACTCTCACATAAAACAAACTTCAAGAACTGCCTTCTTTCATCTCCGTAACATTGCTAAAATCAGATCTATCCTGTCTCAGGGCGACGCCGAAAAGCTAGTCCATGCTTTTGTTACCTCTAGACTGGATTATTGTAATTCTCTTTTAGCAGGCTGCCCGAGCAAGTCGCTTAAGATACTTCAGCTGGTTCAAAATGCTCCAGCACGTGTACTGACTAAAACTAGGAGAAGAGATCACATTACTCCTGTATTAGCCTCTCTGCATTGGCTTCCCATAAAATATAGAATAGAATTCAAGATTCTTCTTCTCACTTATAAAGCCCTAAATGGACAGGCACCAGTCTATCTCAAGGAGCTTGTAGTGCCATACAATCCCCCCAGAACACTACGCTCTCAAAATGCTGGACTACTCGTTGTTCCATTTGTCTCTAAAAGTAGTATAGGAGGAAGAGCTTTCAGTTATCAGGCCCCACTTCTCTGGAACCATCTACCAACCACGGTTCGGGGGGCAGACACCCTCTTTACCTTTAAGGTTAGGCTCAAAACATTCCTCTTTGGTAAAGCTTTTAGTTAGGAACCAGCTCATAGCTCATAGTTAAGATGCAATAGGCATAGACTGCCGGGGGGGGTCTGGCATGCTCGGTTGGAGAGAGGTTGGAGAGGGCGTTAAGAGAGAGGTCATTTAGGTTAGAGAGGGACCGGAGAGGGTCCCATTCCTCTCTCTAACACTCCCTCTATGTCTGCTTCTTCCCTTGTGTGTTTGCTCCTGTACTCCTTCTGGCTTTTGTCTTGCAGGTCCGTGGGATCCTCAGTGTGGAGTTACAGAGTCTCAACAACTCTGTCTCCACCCTTTCCTCTGCACACACCCAACACAGCATAAGGTGGATGGCTGTTCATCATAGGAATGGGATCCACACAAGGTTCCTGCTGCTTAACAGAAGGTTTTCCTTGCCGCCATGATGAATTCATGTTGGGTGTGGGATACATATGTATGTGCATATACGTATATATGCATATGTGTGTATCCATAAAATGAAGAGTCCGTCCTTAAGACTGCTCTACTGTAAAGTGTCTTGAGATACCATTGGTTATGATTTGGCGCTATACAAATAAAAGATTGATAGATTGAAGATTGATTGAAATGCTTCAATTGTAAGTATTTTAAAAAGTGTTTTTTTCGGAATTGAATATTTCAAACAAAGGACGTTAAATGTAAGTAAAGTGCCGTGAACATATAAGTCTCCAATTTTTTGCACCTCCCTGTCAGCCCAAACCTGAAAACCTCCATCTGCCCTGCCAGGAGTAAACTGCGCATTATCCCAAATAGGTGAAAATTGAGAGATGAGGGTGTATCACCAATATGTCTGTGAGCTTTAAACCATATATCAATAGAGTTTTTAAGGAAAGGATTTGTTGTTTTTTTCATTCAAGTTTTATGACTGCTTAGATATTGATGCTTGTTCAATATAAACCGATCAAAGAGAAGTGTGCGACAAAATAAAACATAGCACTGTGCAGCTGAGCAGCCTAGTAATACCACTGTAAACTGGGCATCTGTAATCCACCCCATCATATGGCAGATCCAATAATCTGAGTCTTAGTCTAGGTTTTCTGTTGTTCCAGATAAACCTACAAAATGCACTATTGATGTCTTTAAACACTGACCAAATGTATTAATTAAATGCAATAATGTCTGGAGACTGTTTGATACATTTCACAAAAAGAGGATCACATCGTCTGCATACAACGATATTCTATGATCGTGATCTCCAATTTTTATACCTGACAAATTGGCTTCAGCTCTAATGGACATGGTTGAAGGCTCAATGGCCAGAATGAACAATAGTGGGGAGAGAGGACAGCTCTGACGGGTTGACCTCTCTAATGTTATCAGGCTTGATAAATTGTTATTTTTCATTACACGTGCTGTAGCGTTGGTATACAATAATTTCATCCATTTCAGAAATTTTCCCCCCAAGTCTATATCTTGGTAGCAAATTGAACCAATAAGGCCACTCGATTCTATCAAACGCTTGTCTAGCAGCTAGACAACAGCGCTGTATCCCTGGTGTTATTTCTAGAGTGGATTATATTAAGGACCCTTCTGATGTTATGAAATCCCTGACTATTTTTTACAAACCCATTCTGATCACTATGTACTAAAGATAAAATATATGAATTTAGCCTTTTAGCAAAAACTTTACACAATATTGTAGTGTCTACTCCCATAAGACTAATAGGCCTGTATGAGGAGCAGTCACTGGTTGGTTGGTTAGCTGAACTAATGTCTGGTTGGTTGGTTAGCTAAACTAAAGGATGGTTGGTTGGATAGCTGAATTAATTGTTGGTTGGTTGGTTGATTGGTTTATTGGGTGATTAGCTGAACTAATGATTGGTTGGTTGGTTGGTTGGTTGGTTGAACTAATGGTTGGTTGGTTAGCTGAATTAATGGTTAGTTTGTTGGTTAGCTGAATTAATTGTTGGTTGGTTGGTTTGCTGAACTAATGGATGGTTAGTTAGTTAAACTAATGGCTGGTCGGTTGGTTGGCTAGCTGATATATTGTTTGGTTGGTTCATTTATTAGTTCAGTGGATGAATTCTGTCTCACATTCTCTCTGTGCTTTTCCATCCCACAGCGACTTGGATTGGAGGAGGATATATTCTGGGACTGACTGAGGCCATGTACACGCCCTCCATGGGCCTGACCTGGACTCTCCTCCTACTGACAGCCTACAGCACATCCTTCATTGTGGGTAAGAGATTTAAAGAAGGCCCCTGTCCTACGCAATGGCACAGCGCATGATTGTGACCATTCCCTTATTATGTCACATTAAGGTGGTTTGGTCTTTGCACAGCCAATGAGAGACAAGAACTATGTCACCATGCTGGACCCGTTCAATGAGAAGTACGGCAAAGTAGGCACAGCTGGCCTGAGTTTGGTTTCTCTGTTCCTCGATGTGATGTGGGTGACAACCACGTTGATCAGTCTGGGTAATGACTCTCTGGGTTGTTCAAACATGTATTTGATTATGAACACAGCGAATTAACCCAGAAGAACTGTTTTTACCAGGAGGAACTATGAGCGTGGTACTGGATCTGTCCCTCAACGTGTGCACGTGGATCTCTGCTGCTGTGGTGGTCATCTACACCTTGTTAGGAGGCCTCTACTCTGTGGCCTACACTGATGTCATCCAGTTGATCCTGATCTTCATCAGTCTGGTATGTCTCCATGGAACGCGGGATTCTCTAAGTACAAAGACGTCATCGTGGTGTTTGTTTCCTCCTGCAGGTCATCAGCGTTCCCTTCGTCATGATGAACCCCTACTCCCTGGACATCCGGCAGACTCTGATGAACAACACCATCCACACTCCTTGGATTGGAGCACCGGAGCCCAGAAGGATCTGGATAATGATTGACGACTTCTTCAATCTGGTAGTCCGATGCAAACACAGGAAATTACAAAGTTCTCACTTAAAATGGGAGTTCACTGAATTAATGCTACAACCAAATTCCGTTTTAGGATTTACACCCATTTTCACGTGAATTTACCTTTTTCCGTTTGGTTTCCGTTTCATCATCTTTCCCTGTTTAGATACTTTACTGGCTATTCAACATCCTGAAATTGTACCAACCATGTCAAATAGGCTTGATCAAGTCAACTACTATTAATAATTTTATAGTTACATGCTTTGCAAAGGAAACGTTAGCCACACTGCTAACCCTTGGCTTCCCGTTTAACAGGAAAAATCCAACAGAAATGTGTGATATGGTCCAAAACATTAGCCATGTGATTGGAGATGCTTCTGCTGTAATGTATCACCAGGTAAAGTGATCACCAGTTCAGCTAATACGCCATCAACTAAACCCTGTCTTTGTACCAGAGGGTTTTTTTCACATTTGAAAGCAGTCATAAAAATCTGAACCTTGATCACATTAAATAAAAACACTTCTGATGAAGCTCTGCATTCACAGGATAGCATGATCACTACTCAAACCGTAACAGGTAGGGAAAGATTTTGAACAAGATTATGGTTTGGAGTTTGTTACACTTTCTAGACATTCAATCAGACCTTGTCCGGTGGAAAAGTAGTGTGTAAAGGTGTGCTATTGTCCCAAAACATGAATTTGAAGCATTTCTGTAAAATAGAGTTCAAATAAAAACATAAAAGAGAATTAAAATAAAGATTTTAAATAAAAAGCATCTATTCAGTGCTCATTTACTTGGTTGGTCAGATCAATGCATTGATGTTGCTTGGTTTATTGACCTACTTTTTTGTTGATTTGTACGTTAGTTGGTTGATTGGATGGTTGGTGTGTTGACTGTTTGACTGGCAAGTTAGTAATGTTTTTGGTCGGCCTACTGACTCTTTAGTTAGTTGGTTGTTTTGTGTGTTTTATGTTAGTTGGTTAATAGGCTGACCTCTTATTGGTTAGTTGGTTGGTGCTTTGGTTGGTTGGCTGACCATTAGTTGGTTGGGTTTTTTTGGTTGGTTGGTTGATTGGTTGGTCGGCTGACCTACCTATTAGTCATATGAATGTCTTGTTCATTTTGAAAATGTTTCTAAAGTCAGATATTTAGCTTGATCCTAGGTTCAAACTGTTGATGGATGTGTAAAGACGCTCTGTTTTACTGATCAAATCGACCATTTCAAAGTCTTAAAAGCCTTTTTGTTTTCAGGCACTGGGACAGATGGGATTTCAGTGCTTCCATCAGAGGACGTTATCAGCATCTTCTTCAGCCACAGCAAGACTCACGTGCTTTGTCGCTGCCGTCACATTCTTCATCTTTGGAATTCCTATCATACTTCTTGGAGCTGCTATATCGTCCACAGGTAAAAACTTTGTCAGGAAGCTCTGGGAGTTGTGTTGTTTTGTTCTTTTTTCTAAAGTTTCTGTGCATCAGACTGGAACATGACCTCCTACGGTTCTCCGTCTCCGTATGAACGAGGAGAAGCAGCAATGGTGCTGCCCATCGCCCTGCAGCACCTCACCCCCCCCTTTGTTTCCATCATCGGGATTGGGTGTGTGGCCGCCGCCGTGATGTCATCAGCCGACTCCAGTCTGCTTGCTGCTGCTTCAGTCTTTACCATCAATATCTATAAGAGCTTCCTGAGGCCTCAGGTGACAACAAGACATACAGTAACATAGATACACAACTACTACTCACTTCTAATGTAGAACTAAGGTCAAACTGCTGTTTATAACTTTGGAAAGTAAATTGGTTGGTGTGTTGGTTGGTTGGTTGGTTGGTTGGTTGGTTAGCTAAACTAAAGGTTGGTTTATTAGTTGGTTGATTAGCTGAACTAAAGGTTGGTTGTTGGTTGGTTAATTGATTAGCCAAACTAATGGTTGGGTGGCTGGCAGGTTGACCTGTTGGTTGGTTGGTTGGTTTGTTGGCTGGCTGGTTGGTTGGTTGGTTGGGTGGGTGGTCTGTTGGTTGGCTGACCTGTCGGCTGGTTGGTCGGTTGGCTGGTCGGTTGGGTGATTGGTTGACTGATCATCTATTAATTTTTTTTTTTTAATGTTCAGCAGACCTACTCTAGTTTGTTAGTTGGTTGATGCTTGACCTGTTATTTTGTTGGGTAATTGGGCAGGTTGTTGGTTTATTGGCTGAATTTCCAAATGGTTAGCTAGTTTTTACCATCACAGATAAAGAAATTTAAATGCTCATTCCAAACATTTTCCTCCTTCAGGCGTCTGACAAGGAGCTCCAGTGGGTAATCCGTGCGGTGGTGGTCGTGGTGGGTGTGGTTAGCTCTGCCCTCACCAGCTTAAAAACCAGCATCATGGCCTTCTGGTTAATAGCAGTTGAGGTCTCCTATCTGATTGTCTTCCCTCAGCTGGTCTGCATCCTTTTCATCAACATCTCCAACGGTTACGGAGCAATCTCCGGCTTCGTGCTGGGACTCATGTTCAGGCTGCTCTGTGGCGCTCCGTCAGTCGGACTTCCATTCATCTTACGATTTCCAGGATGCACATTTGCAGATGGAGTTTACGTCCAGTGTGCTCCAGTGAAGACTGTGTCCATGGCAGTTAGCTTTACTGCCATCTTGTTCTTCTCCTTCTTGGCGTCTGTGCTGTTCAACAGAAAGCTGCTGCCTGAGAGATGGGACGTGTTCAACATGAAGGTCAAACACAGCAAACATGCAAGGATAGCCGAGGGTGGAGCCAATTCATACAAAGACGACGAGAGACCGAGCAACGTGACATAGCCAGCAATGGACACAACATTCCTGTGAGTCTTGTTAGGAACACCACATTTAAGGATTCCCAAATTAGGACAAACATCTTTGTTTTATTATCCATCACCTGAAAAGACGCTGTAGAACTCACTGACTGAAACATACACAACAATAAAAAAAAACCCAAATGTAAGCAATCCCCACGTTGTAGAATGGTCAAGAAGTTCCTTTAACATTTAGTGCGGAGTAATAACACTGTATCAACACCGTATGAGCTAGGATGAAAATAACAAAAGGAAATATCAATATACATGTATGTAAATAAATATTTAACCTTAGCTGCTTTAATGTTCAAAATGTGTAAAATCACAACCTTGAAATTGTTTATTTTAAACCATACAATGTACCATGAATTTTAACTTATTAATGTTATTATGCGTTTTACTATTTTTTCTTTTAATAATGACAAATTGAAATTACAATTCAACATAATAAACACACCACAATGAATTTGTCTCATTTTTCATCTTAATCATGACATAAATGAAATGCATTTAAACCTTATTTTTCTCCACTTCTGCTTATGTTTCTTGCAGAAATAAAACACGCTGATAATCTAACCAAGGGTACTGTTTTTTGTGAGATGCAGAAGCTTCATAGCTAAAGCTAACATGCTAAAGTTAGCAGCTCCCTAAATAACACTAAAAAAGGTAGTTTCACAACAGTATTAATGTAGAATCATGTTAATACAAACCTTGTGCCTCAAACAAGGCACAAGCCAAAATATTGTGGAAATATGATCGTTTCAGGCTCTTATTTATGCCGTTTTCCCAGTACCTTATATTACAACTTCTCTCATTTAACTTCGTATTATTGTCCTTCAAAATAACAGCATCGGCGATTCCGAAGGAACTCACAGGAAATGGTAAAAGATCCACAGAAATTGCCTTCAAAATAAAACGTTCATCTAAAACAGATAATAGGGTTATTTACACCAAAGACAAACGTAAGATGACAACGGATTAACGGATAACGGCTGTTGTTACTAGCAGAAACGAGCCATGGCTGAGTAGTTAAGTGTTGAAATTGCACAAATATGGTTAGAAACTGTGATGAAAGCTGCGTGAAAGGATATGTTTTCATGGACGGGAGGATGGCTTCAAGCCTATTAACTTAGCTCATTAGCTTGGCCCATTAGCTTAGCCTACAGGTCCCTCTCATAGCTGCTCAGCATGAAGCGGTCCTCGAATATCACTCAATTTTGTCTGAACGGAGACGTTTTAGGCGTGTATCCTGTGTTGATATTATGGAGCCAACATCTGGATAACTGACTTAGTGTTGTTATTTTGCTCAGAGACGCTAAAGAAATGTTTCTGTGGGATTTTTCTGTTGTTATATTAACCATTAGCCTTACACTCCACCATTGTTCAGAAACTGTAGACCAAAGGAACACTGTTGCCTAGCAACAGCTAACAGGAACCAACCAACATGTGTCATATCCTGTCCAAAATGGCAGCTCTCCACAATTTATGCCCAAAGTATAAAATCTTTCTAAAAGTCCTTTTAATGTGTTTTTTCATAATAAAGTTAACATATTTAGTTTATTGGTAATACATTAAACACGTATTTAAACACATATTATGATCTATAGATGTTAGACATAAGGTGGGACTTGGATTTCAAAATAAGAGAAAGGGGGACCAGAGCCAATAACGTTTGAGAACCCCTGGGGTACTGTATATCACTGTGCTTTGGCTTTTATTGTGTACATCACTGTTCCTTATACGGTCACACGTTGCCTGTTCTTTTATCTTTCATTTTAGTTAGTAACGCTAGTTTATAGCGCTATCTGGTGGATAAAGAACGTTAGCGCACGTGTTGTTTTGAATAAAACTTTATTGAACTGTGCAGTAACAAACACAGACATTATACACAGACACCGCATGGTGGTGGAGGGTGCATAGACATAACGACAGAAAGAGGTATTTCTCAATTTCAAAGTAGAATTATTTGTTGAATTTTAAACCGCGTCCTAAACATGTAGCTATGATACAAGGTGCTTAGATATATTTAAAATACTGGTTTTACACTTAATCTCCACATCCTTGAATATTTCAGTTCTTTGGCTAAAATAGTTAAATGATGATGATATAGTAATAAGAAATTATAATAATAGTGATGGGTAAAATAATAATATAGTAATAATAATAATATTGCAATGAGAATACCAATAACTATAATGTAAAATATTAATAATATATAATAACACAATATTATGACAATATAATGACATTTATAAGAATAGCAATAACAATAATGCAGTAGTCGTACAATTATACAATAATAATAATGTCTGACATTTATTACAAACAAACCCTGTGAAAATTGCTTGAGAATTGAGTGATTTATGACAACTGTAATAGTGTATTTACATCATTTCTCTATTGATGTAATGAGCTGTAGGAGCGATTGCCACCAGTCCAACATGGCCGCCCTGTTGACGCGTCGCTCCAATGGGTGGCATCAGTCGTTGCGGCGTCTACATATTATGATATCTATGGTAACAATTGCAAACAGTTAAGATGGCGAACAGTTCGAACTGTCTTTTGGGACCACAAATATTTTGAGTTTGCATCAACGCTATGTACTTTCATACCTGTTATAAGTTTGTTTCTTTTTATTTGTAGAATACAGTAAAAATGTGTAGTAGCAGCACCAGTTGTATTGCTAATTGAACTTTACGTGTGATAATTATTGGACTTGTGTTACATGTCATATTATTTACTGTGTTGTGTATATTATGTATTACTGTATGCATATGGTAATTGTACAATGTCTATCTTTTTAGTTTCACCTTTTCTAGCATCATTAAACCTGCTTTAAGACACGTCTATAGAATGATTGATGTGAGATTTAAACACCATCGCTGTCAGTAACAGCACGTTGTCCATCTTTGTATGTTGGTAGACTTTCTCACTTTTATTAATAGATCTATTCTTGGACTTCTCCCTACATATTTGTGTTTACACATGTGTAGACACATCAGTTCGTATGGACACCACACAGATGCAGGTCCCGAGAATCAGACCTGAACTGGGCAAAAGGGCCTTTAAATGTTCTGTCCCGTTTTCCTGGAACGATGGGAATTCAATTCAAGACAATTATACAGGAAATAAATAAACTCAATTATATCTTGTAACTGCGTATCTAAACATCTATAGGGATCTCCAGTCATGTGACCCCTCGCCGTGTGTCAGCCATTTTGACAGAATATGTTCATCAGCGACTCAGCATCACGTCATGTCATTGCACTTATTGACTTCAGAAAAAGAGATATACAAGAGGAAGATAAAATAATTAGGAGTCATCGATCCATATGGAGCATGACGCTGCTCTTGACTCAGGGGGGCTGAGGCCTCCCACTGAGGGGCAGTTTGCGAGAATGCCTTCCGTCGCCCAGATGGAGATGGGGTCAGGGATTTCCAAGGAAGACAGAGGCGGAGGTCCTCGTTGTCCTGTTTAGTCTCACATCGTTGCTGCATGGAGGCAAGCGCGGAACCAAAGATCCTCTCCGGGACTATGGGCATGACCAGGATGTCGCTTCTTTCATCGTCAGAAAGATTAGCGAGGTTGAGCCACCGCGTCTGTTCCTGGAGCATCAGCATGATAGAAAGATCTAGCAACGAGCTGTAGTATCACAGGCAGTTTAGCATTTTCTATTTCGTAAAGATGGCTGCTCCAGATGACTTGACATCACGCGGGACGTCCCTATACCTCACTCCTTCTCTAATAGCATTAATAGCATACAGAGAAACAGATTAATAACACCCAAATGTAAATAAATATATATATTAATAACTCCACACCTTCAAAAGATTTGTACGCACAGTGCGTACAGGATTCCGGCTGGCAGCGCCACTGGTGTTTATGGTTATATGGATTATACAGTATGTATTTGTGCTACAGGAAGCAGGTTTAGGGTTTTAGCTGTGGAAAAAAGTGTAAATAACTGATGCTGATGTTTTATATGATGCTAAAATATATTTACAAAATTTGTTTATGACATCCCTTTTAAGGACCAACCTTCAATATTCAGAATTTCTTGTTAATTATCATGTAAAGTTTGCAACTTTGAAAAGTCCTGGATTTTTGTAACTCCAGTTGAAATGTTTTTATTGTATTGTTTTTGAATGGATACTAATATTCATATTTGGATATTAGTTTATATATATATATATATAACTATGGACTGTTTATTTTTAGAACTGAGAACTTTTGAGTTATGAACTGAACCAGTTTATTATAAACTTTCAACTAGTTTGTGTAGAAAATGAAACCGTTTATTATGAGGCGCCAAATGTAAAACTGTTTCATAGCCGACATATTTTCTTTAATTTGAGACAGAAATTCTGTAAAACTGCATGTTTTATATCATTGTTAAAAATGTGTACACATGAAAAATAAATGTTAAATGTAAATCTAAATGTTGTACAGGCGCTGACATACCCACTTGGTATAATTTCTAAACATTTAGCTTTACACTTGGTGACTGATTTAACATTTAAATAAAGCTTTAATGACCTTTAATAATGGACAAAGGCGAGAATCTGCTGCTGCTTTTGTTGTTTTTCAGAATAAAAGCAGGAGAAAGCACAAAGTGAGTTTGAAATCAACTTTATTTGTTTCATTAAAGAACAGAATTACAAAGAAAATCCATCTTAATTTAGTTCACTTCCTCTCAACCATCACGTTACACTCAGACTTTATTAAATTGATTTAAAACTCATATAAATTCTCCTCCATGATATTCACACATAGTTTATGTTTAATGAAAATGATCACAGTGAGTTTAGGTTTTAATTACCTGTTATTACAATACAATAAACAGTCTGTTTTATAACTGAATTAATTTATTATTATTTTTATTTTACTTGTAATCTAAATTATGTATTAATTCATATAAAATAAGAATAAATACATTTGATAAAACTTTTACTGTTTTATCTATTTTTTTAAATAAAACAAAAATTCAACTTTTTTGTGGATGTTTTGATTCATATCTATGATTCTTCTTTTTAATAATAATTCAGTTAAATAATAATTTAATTGCTCAATAAAGAAAAGGTTAATTTGTATAAATGTCAACAACTTCATGCACAAACGTACTTTGTCTTTTCTCATCAATCCTCAGTAAAGGAAAAAAGAAATAAATAAATACATATTTCAAAATAAAAGAATGAGAATCTATCAAACAGAGGTTTTTTCACAGCTTTTCCAGCTGTTGGAAATCAATAAATAAATAGATCAATTAAAAAATCACTCAGCGTGTGTCAGAGAAAACACATGAAATCATCTCGTCCTCAAACCAGCTGGGAAGGGTTTGCAGGTTCTCCTCCCTGAGTGTCTGTCACATGACCTGCACGTGGCTCATGATTGGCTCAGCAGGGAGTGAAGTTACACAGCAGACTTTTAGCACCACTTTGCCACGAATTCAGCGTCTGTAGCGGAGTTTTCCCCTCCTAAGGGAATCAAACCAACACACACACACATGTTAGTGTGTGTGTGTGTGGTGTGTGTGTGTGTAGTGTGTGTGTGTGTGTGTGTTGTGTGTGTGTTGTGTGTGTGTGTGTGTGGTGTGTGTGTGTGTGGTGTGTGTGTGTGTGTGTGTGTGTGTGTGTGTGTGTGTGTGTGTGCGTACACAGTTCTTGGTGCTGAGGCTGGCTCCATACATCATCAGTAGTTTGATCATCTTAAACCTGTTTATTCTCACAGCGTCATGCATCGGAGCGTCTCCATCCTGTACACACACACACACACAATTTGTGGAATATTGATAAAACAAGGCTGGGACTTTAACGTGTTAATTACGATTGATTAATAACAGAAAAATAATGCAAAAAAAAAATGATGCTGTTAATCGCTTATTTTTTTTTCCTCTCCAAACAGCGCTGAACTCTTCGCACTTCACGAGTTCCTGGAATATCCATAATACTGATGCACAGAGCACAACACAAGAAACAGGAGAACCAGGGAAGTTATTCGTGGGCGTTAATTGTAGTTTAAAGAAAAACACTGGATGGAAAACTAAAGCCACGTTCTGTGAAAATAGTTAGAGAAAGAGTTTGTGGAGCTCTGCTAGCACCTCAATGCTAACATGTAGCAACTAGCACCTCAATGCTAACATGTAGCAGCTAACACCTCAATGCTAACATGTAGCAGCTAGCACCTCAATGCTAACATGTAGCAGCTAGCACCTCAATGCTATCATGTAGCAGCTAGCACCTCAATGCTATCATGTAGCAGCTAGCACCTCAATGCTAACATGTAGCAGCTAGCACCTCAATGCTATCATGTAGCAGCTAGCACCTCAATGCTAACATGTAGCAGCTAGCACCTCAATGCTAACATGTAGCAGTTAACACCTCAATGCTAACATGTAGCAGTTAACACCTCAATGCTATCATGTAGCAGCTAGCACCTCAATGCTAACATGTAGCAGCTAGCACCTCAATGCTATCATGTAGCAGCTAGCACCTCAATGCTAACATGTAGCAGCTAGCACCTCAATGCTAACATGTAGCAGCTAGCACCTCAATGCTAACATGTAGCAGCTAACACCTCAATGCTAACATGTAGCAGCTAACAGGGACAATGGTCCTAGTGGAGCAGACAGTGTCTCTCAGACAGGTTTCAGAACCAAAATGAATACATCCATGAGTGACAAATGAACAAAGTCAGTGATAAATGATTGTAGTGACAGTTTATTATTATTATCATTATTATTATTATTATTATTATTATTAGTTGACCACTCTGTGGTAGAGGATGTGGGCGGGGCTAGAAGCGCTGCTACAGATAGCATCGTCTGACCCAACTTATCAACTGTTATGTAGAAAAACTATTTCAGACTAAATTCATCATCTTCATCAGTTGTTCTGTTTATTTCATGATATCCACAGATATTATAAATATTTTACACTGTTTAGTTTACATTTCTCTGGAATGTTCTAGATTAAGTGATGTTTTTATTTTAATACAAAAACATATTTGTGTTAAAGTGTTTGTTTCCTCACTCTGTCCTTAGCGTTAACATCTGCTCCACAGTGAATCAGATGTTCTGCACATTCACAGTGTCCAGTCCTCACAGCCACATGTAGAGGAGTGCTCTGCAGCTGAAACACACACAATGTTTCATTATTACACTAATCATAATTACACATCATATCATTATCATTGTGGGAGGGATTAGTGGTTAGTGTTGGCCTGAGATGGACTGGTGCTCTTTCAGTTGGAACAAGGGGAAGTGCATTTCTATAAGTGTCCATGGGGGGGCGACAAAGACCACACACACACACACACACACACACACACACACACACACACACACGCTAACCTTGTCTCTCGATGTGAACTTTGCTCCTTGTTCTATGAGGAGCTGCAGAGCAGAGATGTTTCCTCCTCTACAGGCCCAGTGAACTGCTGTGGCCTCCAGCTACACACACACACACACACACACAATAAATATAAGATATGTATATGTTTTTATAAGATAGTTTAATGTAAAATGTGTGTTACCTTGTCTCTCCGCTCTAGCTGAGCTCCTGCTTGCAGAAGTTTCTTCATAATTTCCACGTTTCCTTTGAATGAAGCTTTGTGTAGAGCTGTTCTCTCAAACTGAAACAATCACAGGAATGAATGAATGAATAGATGGATGTATGGATGGATGTATAGATGGATGGATGCATGGACTGACAAGCAGATGGATCATATGTGCATAGGTTTAAGTGTTAAGTGCTTTGGTAAAACAGTATTGGATGGATGGATGATGGATGGATGGATGGATGGATGGCTCACGTGGTCGGCTGTGTTGGGGTTCCCTCCGTCCTGCAGGAACTTTTCCACTAAACTCATCTTTTGTCGCTGACAGCGTTCAGGAACTGCTGCTGGTCCACCACCTCAGGCTGTAGTCGTATAAGCGAACAGCTGAGCAGCTGTTCCCCCAGCAGTGGGAGAACATGCAAACTCCTCACCAGCTCCTGGAGCTCCTCCTCCTGCTGCTTCTTCTGAGCGGAGCCTTCCTCTGTCTCCTCCTCTTCCTCAGCTGAAGGATGTTTAAAAAGATCATCCACAGTCAGGCCAGCTTTCAGCCGGCCCGCTCCTGTCCATCTGTAACATATATAATATAAACATCTAATATATAATATATATTACATTCTGTCCATCTGTAACATATATAAATATAAACCATCCAATATATAAATATATATTACATTCTGGTCCATCTGTAACATATATAAATATAAACATCTATATATAAATCTATATTTACATCCTGTCCATCTGTAACATATATAAATATAAACATCTAATATATAAATATATATTACATTCTGTCCATCTGTAACATATATAAATATAAACATCTAATATATAAATATATATTACATTCTGTCCATCTGTAACATATATAAATATAAACATCTAATACATAAATATATATTACATTCTGTCCATCTGTAACATATATAAATATAAACATCTAATATATAAATATATATTACATTCTGTCCATCTGTAACATATATAAATATAAACATCTAATACATAAATATATATTACATCCTGTCCATCTGTAACATATATAAATATAAACATCTAATATATAAATATATATTACATTCTGTCCATCTGGTAAACATATATAAATATAAACATCTAATATATAAATATATATTACATTCTTCCATCTGTAACATAATAAATATAAACATTCTAATACATAAATATATATTAATCCTGTCCATCTGTAACATATATAAATATAAAACATCTAATACATAAATATATATTACATTCTGTCCATCTTGTAACATATATAAATATAAACATCTAATACATAAATATATATTACATTCTGTCCATCTGTAAACATATATAAATATAAACATCTAATATATAAATATATATTACATTCTGTCCATCTGTAACATATATAAATATAACATCTAATATATAAATATATATTAATCCTGTCCATCTGTAACATATATAAATATAAACATCTAATATATAAATATATATTACATTCTGTCCATCTGTAACATATATAAATATAAACATCTAATATATAAATATCATAATTACATCTGTCCATCTGTAACATATATAAATATAAACATCTAATACATAAATATATATTACATCCTGTCCATCTGTAACATATATAAATATAAACATCTAATACATAAATATATATTACATCCTGTCCATCTGTAACATATATAAATATAAACATCTAATACATAAATATATATTACATCCTGTCCATCTGTAACATATATAAATATAAACATCTAATATATAAATATATAATATTACATTCTGTCCATGTGTAACATATATAAATATGTAAATATAAACATCTAATATATAAATACATATGTTACATTCTGTTTATCTAATATGTATGTTGTTATACATCTAAAATAAATATAAAATAATAAGCTTACATTGAGCGCTGCCACGCTGACCTCATCGCTCTCATCACTCTCCTCAGGTGAAGCCCCGCCCACATTCTTCTCCTGATTGACAACTGCCTCATACACACCCACAGGTAAGGCCCCGCCCTCTTTGACCTCCGACCTCTTCCCCGTCACCTGATGGGTGAGTAAGAATTTGTTTATTAACTGAATATTTAGAGAACCAATAAACTATTAAAAGCATAATACATATAACAGTAATACCTATAAAAATACACTGATGAGTACTGACTAGTTTGTAAAACCTCCATAAAGTATCTGACAGAGTAACACAGGGCAATGGTTCTAATCCCTCCTGGTCCATCACTATGAGATGTTGTACGTTAGTTTAGATTAATAAAGTCTAGTTAGATTTATTCTGAATCTACTGATGGAAAAGAGACAAAAAGACTTCAAGTTCTCACCCAAACATCCATTAATACGTACTGTTCTACTGTTCTACTGTTCTACTGTTCTACTGTTCTATTGTTCTACCAACTGTTCTACCAACTGTTCTACTGTTCTATTGTCCTACTGTTCTACTGTTCTACTGTTCTATTGTTCTACTGTTCTACTGTTCTACTGTTCTACCAACTGTTCTACCAACTGTTCTACTGTTCTATTGTCCTATTGTTCTACCAACTGTCCTACTGTCCTACTGTTCTACTGTTCTACTGTTCTTCCAACTGTTCTACCAACTGTCCTACTGTCCTACTGTCCTACTGTTCTACTGTTCTACCAACTGTTCTACCAACTGTTCTACTGTTCTATTGTTCTACCTACTGTTCTACCAACAGTTCTTCCAACCTTCCAACTATCCTACCAACCAACTGTCCACCTAAAGCACCAGGTACATATAATGTATCTGTCAGTCCATCCATATGTAAACTTACCAGTTCTTCCACGCTGTGCAGACCCATCACTGTCCTGTTCACAGAGTAAGATGGACTCAGTTCTTTAGTCTGTGTGTGTGTGTGTGTGTTGTGTGTGTGTGTGTGTGTGTGTGTGTGTGTGTGTGTGTGTGTGTGTGTGTGTGTGTGTCTGTGTGTGTGTGTGTGTGTGTGTGTGTGTGTGTGTGTGTGTGTGTGTGTGTGTGTCTGTGTGTCTGTCTGCGTGTGTGTGTGTGTGTGTCTGTGTGTGTGTGTGTGTGTGTGTCTGTGTGCGTGTGTCTGTAAGTGTGAATGTGTCTGTAAGTGTGTGTGTGTGTCAGTGTGTCCTCAGCCTCTTTTATATCTGCTGCCGTGGGATCAGAAAAAAGGAAAAGTGGTGGTTCTCAGATTACATTGCTGCTCCCTGTGTGTGTGTGTGTGTGTGTGTGTGTGTGTGTGTCACTCCCAGTTTGGACTCCTGCTGCTTCACTGTACAAAGATAAGACTAAAGTCAGAGCTCTCACTCTGATTTAAAACTGGAAGAAAATTTACTTTATTCTGTCATTTGAAAAACATGAAAACAAGTTCAGTCTGTCATAAACAAAAATAAAAATAGTAAATAAATTAATAATTAAATAAATAAAATAAAATATTGTGTATATGTTTGTGAATTTAAATCAAATCTATTTAACTTTTAAAATATATTAGTTGTTAAATATATGTATATATTCAGGTAAATAATGTTTTTGCATAAATAAATAAATACATATGTACTTAACTAAAATAATAAATACATTTATCATTTATTCATTTATAGTTTGATTTTTTTTACTTAAACTATGTTCAAGTATATATATATATATATATATATATTGCCTTTGGTTGGATTAATAAAATGTGTTTTAACTGTACTTTAAAATGTTAGTGAGTCATCGAGACGTCATAGAAGATCTTTGTGCTTCACAGAAGTGTGAGGTGATGTCACCACGAGCAGTAAGGGAATAAAAATACCTGAAGAAACATACGTATATAGATATAGTCTCACTTACAGTCTGAGTGACAGATCAGCTGATCTGTGATCGCATTATTGCAACATATACATCATCATATCATGATAGATTATACATTCTATGGACAATAACAGATGAAAAGAACTTTATATTTTTAAAAACAGATTTAAGAAACAATTGTGCAAAACAATTAATTAGAACAAAAATTCATTAAAATATTTAAAATATATTTATTAGAATTGTTCCGTATTCACCAGATTAATCACAATTTCAAACTGATGACTCAGCATGAGTCTAAAAAAACACAGAACTACAACAGAAACACACAAAAGTTAAACATAAAACTATTACAGAAATAAAAAAAAACTACAAGAAAAACACACAAAACTAGACAGAAACAGAACAAACACACACAACGTTTTTAAATACACACACAGAACAAGGAAAATGACAACATTTATTATTTTTTAAACACACAAAATAACAACAAGAAGATACAAAAGGAATTACAAAAATCACATGTAAAAGTGTTGAAACGTGAGTATTTTATTTAGTTTTGCACATATTAGTCTAACTACTGTTTATATTTGTTTATATTTTTAATTTTTTTTCTTT
This sequence comes from Gouania willdenowi, assembly GCF_900634775.1. Lineage (NCBI taxonomy): Eukaryota > Metazoa > Chordata > Actinopteri > Blenniiformes > Gobiesocidae > Gouania > Gouania willdenowi. The sequence goes on along the minus strand of NC_041058.1, from coordinate 1,194,336 downwards.
TATTTAGTTATTATTTAATGTTTACACTATTAGAGAGAGCACAGTTCACCAAGTTCGATTCCTCGTGTGTATAAAGTTGATTCTGATTGTTGAAAGGAAAATGAATCAGCTGTTGCACAGACGTGGAGGATGTTTTGCAGGTATTTGTGGGTCATTGTGTGTGTGTGTGTGTGTGTGTGTGTGTGTGTGTGTGTGCTTCAGTGACAGGCTCGTTAGAAACGCTGCTTAAAGCTCGATGGGATGGATTTTTGTTGAGATTTAACCTTTGACCTCCTGCTGTCATCAGAGGAAACGCTCTGTGAACCTTTTCTAAAGCTCGATGTGAAGGAGAAACAGGTCAGAACAAAGGGTTTAACAGTAAAAGTAGTCGTCACCTATAAATGATTAGATCTGATCAATACTTTAGAGATATGGACAATGTATTGTCAAACTAAACATTTACAGTGGGAATATTGATTAATTAAGGAACAATTGGAAAAAATCCAGAACTTTTTCAGACCAAAATGTGTCAGATGTCCTGAACGTTTTTTTTTAAATAACCCTCACAATTCAAAACGGAATTCCTTCTTTCACTTTTCATTACAAAATTTCATCTTTTCTCCATATTTTTAATTTACTTTTCTACTAATTTTTCGGTATTTCATTCACAGATTTCCTCTTTTCTCACAGATGTCACACTTTTCCAAGCTTTCACGCTTTAAAAACAATGATAAAATGTCATTTTTCTGCTTCCTGTAAAGCGACAAAACGTGCGGTGAGAATCTGCTCGATCAAAGCCCCGCCCCCATGGCGAGGCCCTGGTCTCAGATCAATGTGTGTTATTTATTATTAGCCGTGTAAATCTCTGAGCTGCATCTGTCGCATCACTTTCAGCTGTTTACGAGTGTGTCGTCGTATAAACTAATCCTTCACTCACTCAGTGAGCCGCTGCCCTACGACCGCCACAAAGTCATCATCATCAGTCGGATGACTTTGGATTTGTTCCTCACGTTTCCTCATCCCTCAGCCCTGGAAATACCACATCCACACAACATTAGAGACACAAAACCACAATAAAAACACACAAAACGACAATAAAAACACACAAAACGATAATAAAAACACACAAAACAACAATAAAAACACACAAAACGATAATAAAAACACACAAAACGACAATAAAAACACACAAAACGATAATAAAAACGCACAAAACGATAAGAAAAACACACAAAACAACAATAAAAACACACAAAACGATAATAAAAACACACAAAACAATAATAAAAACACACAAAACAATAATAAAAACGCACAAAACGATAAGAAAAACACACAAAATGACACAAACGCTACAAAGAAAGTCCAACAAATTTAAAAAGGCAAAAAACAAAGAGAAACACACAAAAATAACAGAAATCACAATTTACTGTGTGTGTGTGCATGTGTCAATGAAATGAAGCTTTAAAAAGTAATGAAGTAATGAACCTGAAGCTTCTGATGAGTATTAATAACTAATGAGGATATATCCTCTCCTTAATACTCTCAGATAAATACTACTAATACTAAATAGCTTAACACACACACACACACACACACACACACACACACACACACACACACACACACACACACACACACACAGACACACTATTAGCCCATGACCTTGACATACACATTTCACATGTGAACATGTGATCATCCTCATAAAGGCAGAGGTTAGATGTCACAACCAATAAAGCAGCACCTGCTGTTACACACACACGCACACACACACACACACACACACACACACACACACACACACACACACACACACAGTAGGTGTCATGCACAGATTTGTGATCCTGTAGGAATTCAGTGAGCTCATATCTTTAAGGTTTGTAAAGTGTGTCATGTGGTGTCATGAACACATTGGTTATCCCGTTAGAATTAAATAAATATAAATACATAAACCAGAGTCTAAAGCAGCTATAGATAATGTCATTATATAAACCAGTACAGTGCCTGTTGGAAGTATGTATTCATATAGTGGGAGGAGCTTAAGTAGAGTTGTCAATTATGTCTAAATGAGTATGTGTTTGAAGGTTGTATGTACATAGAGGTGTACACACACTGTACTCTGTAGTGTTATAAAGGGTTTATTTGTGTGTGTGATTTATCTGGTTTATTTCTATGAAACATGAATATGATAAATGTGTTGGTTTATTAGTCGGCTCTGTGTGTGATCTACACTACACCGGCATTCTCACACACACACGCACACGCATCAGCCGAGTGTGTGTGTGTGTGTGTGTGTTTACATTATAGCTGTTAGCATCTTACCACATAGAATAATAACAGAAGAAACACTCACCCTTGTACAGAACAATCATTAATCATAGTAGAGCCGTGTTGTGGACCATCCACTCACTAAACAGTTCCATTCCTGCAGAATGTTTGTGATATGGTAGCTAATGGTCGTCACCACCATAGATAGCATATATAAAGGCTCGGTGCCTTACGGCGGATTCTGCCATGTCATCACCGGCGGCCATCTTGCCCCGGGCAGCTCTCTGACAGAGTGTGTGGAACCAGAGTGAAGGTGAGTGATCTGCTCAACGTAAATACTTTAATCTCACTAAAATCTGGACAGATTTACATATGGTTTGTTTTCTTACAAATGTTATTAACGTGGCTACAATTCTGCATGTTTTCAAATGTCAAAATTGCAGATTTTGACTTAAAAAAACAACTTAATCATGCAGCATAGTTGTTTAAGGCTGAGAAAACCTGATTTAACTTATTAAAAAAGTTTGTTAAAAAACATCTTACGTTAAGTTTCCTTTAACAAATTACTGAGTGAAGATTAAAGTGAAGATTTCAGACATTTGTGCAGCTACGGATGCTGTAATCAGCGTTCTGTTAGAACCAGAGCCTGTGGGATCACTTTTCACATGTAACATATTAAAATAGTATGACTATATTTAGGATAATCATTAGTTACTTAGTGGAAGTATTTACAGTACAGGTCCTGTTACAAAGGGACAGTGATGCTGACACAACACAATTGATAAATTGTTGTTGACACAACGCTTTGTTTGTTTAATCAATCAATGAATATTTCTTTTGGACATATTTTAATGTAGTTATTCTAAAAGTATCACATGGAGTATCCTTATGTAATTACATCATTTATTAATTCCACTTTGTTTTTTGGATCATTTCTTATGTCTATCCTCCATGTGTTTACCTCCAGTAGAGTCTAGTTCTGGGATTTACACGTGCACTATTTATTGATGTGTATTGTACGTATTTTTTATTGCAAATAAATGTCACATTTATAAAATATTACTACAATACAGTATTTTGAATTATTGTTTTAACTAAACATGAAATAATTCAAATTATTTTATCATATTAGTAATAATCCTATAATAAAAGTATACATATGACTCCTGTTACCATTCTGTACACCGAGTTTTAGCGACTTATATTGATTTGACGTGTGTGTGTGTGTGTGTGTGTGTGTGTTCATTGTACCTATCTGAAGTTATTGTTATTTAAAAAGTCCATGCACCACTACTCCACGATATTATGAGTGAGCGATCTGACCTGGACAAGATGGCCGACAGCGTGGACGAGACATCTAGCCTTTATATATATGTCTATGGTCAGCACAGCCGCCGCGCACCGTTCATAGAGAGGGAGGAGGAAGTGGACTCTGTGACCCGCAATTTAAAGAAAGTTTAAGGTCACGGGAATAATTTTAACAAACAATAAAATATTAACTTAAATAACTTTTATCAGTACAAAGACGTTTTTAATAACGACCTTAAACCCAAACAAACTGCGACAAAGTGACGTCATGAACCTGATCCAGAACTGGAAGTACCACGCTCAATACCAATAAATAGATATATATTATGAAATGATATAAATAACTATAATATATAATACAAAATAATATTAATAATAACCTGTTGATGGAAATATCTAATATTAACTCATGAATGATGATTCAAAATAAACATTTGTTGATTTAAAATTAAATTTGTTATCATTTTTTCCCCTTTTTTTAAGCAATATTTTTATTCCGCCCTTAAATAATTGATTTTTTTCTTCAATATTTGGCGTTCTTCAGGATTGTGGCTAAATAAAGTTATAATTTTTTTGGGTTTTTTTCGATTTTCCACAATTTTTGATGAATGTTTCAGGTGAAAATGTTAGATTTTCTGTATTTTTTGTTTTACTCTCCCATTGGTTCCTCTAGCCCGGGTGTTGTTTGAAGCTCCTCCCACTCCGTCAGCAAGTAATAATGTCAGTAATGTTGATAATCTCTCCTGAATCTGACCCTAATATATTTCCGGTGCTGCCAAACGTCCGTTGGATGTTGGTTGGATGGCGTCCCTCTGAACAGCAGCTGAGGAACAACATTCCAAACGGGGATGGTTAACTGGGCGTGTTGTTGGGCACCAGCTCAGTGTCAGCGTTACACAGCGGGAATCAAACGCTGCCCCTCCAAAATAAAAGTGGGATTAAGATGAGGAAAGATGAGCTGTGTTTACAGCAGCTGATGATTCTACATTTAGATGCTGATAAATCTCATCTAATTAATCTAATCTCTTCTTCGGTGGTGTCACTGCTACCACATCAACACATGTTCAAACGCTTCAGCTAACTAGTCAATACTCAACAGCAGCCTCATGTCCCCTATATAAACCCTTATATATGCCCTTATACACACCCTTATACACACCCTTATATACACCCTTATACACACCCTTATATATGCCCTTATACACACCCTTATACACACCCTTATATACACCCTTATATATGCCCTTATATATGCCCTTATACACACCCTTATACACACCCTTATATATGCCCTTATACACACCCTTATACACACCCTTATATACACCCTTATATATGCCCTTATATATGCCCTTATACACACCCTTATACACACCCTTATATACACCCTTATACACACCCTTATATATGCCCTTATACACACCCTTATATACACCCTTATATATGCCCTTATACACACCCTTATATACACCCTTATATATGCCCTTATACACACCCTTATATACGCCCTTATACACACCCTTATACACACCCTTATATACACCCTTATATATGCCCTTATACACACCCTTATATACGCCCTTATACACACCCTTATATACACCCTTATATATGCCCTTATACACACCCTTATATACGCCCTTATATACACCCTTATATATGCCCTTATACACACCCTTATATACGCCCTTATATACACCCTTATATACGCCCTTATATACACCCTTATATATGCCCTTATACACACCCTTATATATGCCCTTATACACACCCTTATATATGCCCTTATACACACCCTTATATATGCCCTTATACACACCCTTATATACGCCCTTACACACACCCTTATATATGCCCTTATACACACCCTTATATACACCCTTATATACGCCCTTATATACACCCTTATATATGCCCTTATACACACCCTTATATACGCCCTTATATACACCCTTATATACGCCCTTATATACACCCTTATATATGCCCTTATACACACCCTTATATACGCCCTTATACACACCCTTATATATGCCCTTATACACACCCTTATATATGCCCTTATACACACCCTTATATATGCCCTTATACACACCCTTATATACGCCCTTACACACACCCTTATATATGCCCTTATACACACCCTTATATACGCCCTTACACACACCCTTATATATGCCCTTATATACACCCTTATACACACCCTTATATACGCCCTTAAGACCCATATTGATTAAGCCTCCTGTTAAAATGTTTTATTTTTCTAATATAAGATGATATGAGATAAGATGACATCAAATTAGATGAAGTAGGGATGAGATTATTTAAGATTAGATGAGATATGAGATAAAATGGATTAGATAAAATGAGATGAGATAGGATACACACCATAAAATAAGAAACTAGATTAGTTCAAATGTAATGATACGCAATGAGACAAAAAAATGAGATGAAATTAAAAAGATAAAATAAGATGAGTAAACAGTGTGAATCCCAGTGAAAGCAGTAACTGATGAATCTGCTGCATTGTCTGTTTTAAATATTGATGCTTCAGTCGTTTGCATCAGAAAAGTTTCTCTGAGCGTGAGAAACGTGTGTGTTGGTGCACGTTGTTCTGAGTCATTTTAAAAGCAAAGCTCATCTGTGTGGTTTCCTGTTGGTTCTGAGAGAGATGACAGTTTCACTCACAGGACTAAGTAGTCACTACTCAACGGTCCAGCTCTGCTTTGCCATTTTAAGGCGTTCACTGGCCGTTTCTCCATCTTGTCCTTTTGTTGTCATTTTTTGTCTATTTGGTGTAAATGTGTCTGTATGAAGTTATTATTTAGTGTCAATGTGTCTCTTTTTGTTGTATTTTTGTGTCTTCGTCACTTTATCTTTCCTGGCATTTTGTGTCATTTGTGTGTAATTACTAGAGCTAGCAGCATACAAGACTGTAAGTGAGGGGGCGGGGCCTCACTGTCACCATAGATCCTGTATTAACGTGAGGAGGACGCTCCTGTTTTAGTGCTGATGTCTTTGTGAGACATGGTGTGTGTGTGTGTGTGTGTGTGTGTGTGTGTCACAATAGTTGAAGTGTGACGTACACGGGATTGAAATAAATGAAGAGATAAAAATGAAACAGTTGCTGGGCTGAGTTTATAGATGACGTGATCTCACGTTTCAGCTCCACTTAAATCTCAGTTACTGTCACTGACAAACAATTTATTTAGATTAAAAATAATAAACTAAATACCTAAATAAGTAGAATATTAAACAAACTAAAAGAAGCAACAAATAAAAAATTGTAAAAACAAATAAATCCATAAAGATTAGACAGAAACCAACCAAATGAATAAAATGTAAATGAGTCTAATAAATAAAATAAAGTAAATTAAATAATGAGGCATACATTCGTTAAGTAATGAATAGTTACTTTTGGATATTTTGATGGTTTCAATAAAACACACGAACAATGCTCGTGCGTGTTACACAACGGCTGTGACTTCCAGTCCAACCCACCCCCCCGCCACGCCTCCCCCCGCCCCGCCCACTAGTCTGAGGCTGAGCTGCTGCACGAGCCGAGCCGAGCCGAGCGGAGCCGAACCCGGACGAGGACCCGGTGGAAGGAAAGTGCGTGGCGGCGGCGCGTGCGGAAGGTGAGTGGCTTGTTTCAGTCGCTTCTCGCGCGCGCGCGTGACGCCAAACTTTGACGCCGCTTCGTCCTCCTCGTGCGCCTCCGTGCACGCGGCTGGCCGCCTCTCTCATCGCGGAAACGACGCGCGGCCACGGGCCGTGACGTCACGCTTTTTCAACTTTTAACACCACTGGACACGAGGGCGCGTGCGCCCTGGAATAACGAACTACGCCACGCGCGCTCCACGCAGCCGTGACCCGCGCTTCCGCTACTGTTGTTTATAGATGACGTAGGCGGTGACGCGCCCTGTGGGATGAGAGCGAGACCAGCGGTGCGTGCATGTGAGCGTGCGCGCGTCCAGTTTAGCAGCTGCGCACCGAAACATCCTTCCTGTAGTGTGTGTGTGTGTGTGTTCCAACACCTGACACGCACTTAGCAAAGTTATGTCATCGCACACTTGAGATGACGTCATTTCCTCATTTGACTTAAATTAAAGCTACACACACACACACACACAGTGTGTGTAAATACATAATGTATGTTCCTGTCCTCAGTCACAGATCTATAGATCTATTACATAGATGTTGTGTTTACAGGCTCTCCAAAGATGAAGTCCTTCATCAGACTGCGTGGGGACTAAAATGGCAGAAGGAGAATCGTCCATCGTTGACACTGGGAGAGTGTGAGATGTTTGTGAAGCAGAACCAGTGACTAAAGCTAAAGATGGAGCAGGATTTCATGCAGTAGGAGGTGGACTAGAGTCTGAGTGATGGCTGCTACAGGCACGACTCACCTAGTCAGAGACTTTAACCACTTCATCACCTGCTACCTGTGCAGAGGCTACCTGATCAAACCCACCACGGTCACCGAGTGCCTGCACACCTGTGAGACACACACACACACACACACACACACACACACACACACCTGTGAGACACACACACACACACACCTGTGAGACACACACACACACAGAGTCAATCAAAAATATTTTCATCATGAAAAATAAATGAACAAAAGTAACATGATCTTAAAACAGTAACAGATTCCACAGATAAATAAATAAAAAATAAAGAATGTATATCATTTAGATATTAATTCTGTTTAAAAAAAGTTAATCTTGCTCTTCTTGAATTTTTAAAATATATTATTCATTATTTATAACTTTTATTCATTAACATTAGCCTCATTAACATTAACCAAGCATTAGCATTAACCGAGCATTAACATCACCCTAGCTAAAACAATAACCTACCGTTAGCATTAACCTAGCAATAGCAATAACCTCGCAATATTATTAGCCTAGTAATAGCATTAACCTGGAATTAGCATTGACACAATTTAGCCTTTCAATAGCATTAACCAAGTATCAGCATTAACATTGATTGACCTACCTAGCATTAGCTTTAACCCAGCATTAGCCTAGCATTAGCTTTAACCCAGCATTACCCTAGTAATAGCATTAACATTAGCCTAACATTGACAGTAACCTAGCAATAGCATTAGCCTAGCATTAGCTTCAACCTAGCATTAACATTAACCTAGCAATATCATTAGCCTAGCATTAGCATCACATGCTAACGCTGCCTGTGTCTCCAGTCTGTAAGAGCTGCATTGTGCAGCACTTTGAGGAGAGCAACGACTGTCCTAAATGTGGAATCCAAGTCCATGAGACCAACCCTCTGGAGATGCTCAGGTGAGACACAGCATTTCTATTGGTCCACAGCTCCTTTGGACACGCCCATCCTGGTTTTTATGTTTGTCTTTGGTTAGTCCTGAAGCAGCTTTTCTCCTCTTCCTCCTCAGGTTGGACAACACGCTGGAGGAGATAATCTTCAAACTGGTGCCTGGACTCAGAGAAAGTGTGTGTGCGCGTGCGTGCGTTTAAGTGAATAGATCCAGTGCTAATGCTAACGCTAACATATCCTTGTTTCATCTGGTTATCCACACTAGAAGAAGAGCACCAGGAGCAGGAGTTCTGGAGGAGGAACCAGCCCAAAGAAAACGGCCAAGGTAACTTTGTTTCTGTGGTGAACATCAACATCAATGTTACCTGGTGACATTAACTTAAGGTTCAGACATTAGTGAGAGTGAGAACCTGTAACCTCCTCCTCCTCTACAGAGTCTCTGAGCTGTCAGAGGTTTGTTCTCCATGACGACGTCAGCGACCACGACGACTTCCACAGGAACGACCCTCAGATCGCCGTTTGTCTGGACTGTCTGCACAGTGCTGGGCCGTCAGCAGAGAGCAACGTTACGGTGGGTAGCCATGCCCCTTTAGCCTGATCAGCCAGCGCTGATACGTGCTAAGCTAGCCCAAACATGATGAAATGGTTGCTGGCATGGAGTTCCTGTTTTACTCTGATCTATGTGTCTTTGATCTATGTGACTTTGATCTATTTCTAGGATCTGATAAAGAAGTTTATCCGCTGCTCTAGTCGAGTCACCGTTGGGACGATTAAGAAGTTTCTGAGTCTGAAACTGAAGCTGCCGAGTTCGTACGAGGTGAGTTAGCTGTTAGCTTTTAGCAGACATCAAAGTGTTAGAATTAGCTACACAATAAAGATCAGAGAAGATGAAAACAATCACCCTTTCTATCATAGAGTGGAGGAAGTTTTAAAATAAAGCACATTTATTTATTTATTTATTTTACCTAAAACTAATAGTTAAATTAATTGTTTTAATATAAACCAGGGGAGTCAAACTCATTTTAGTTCAGGGGCCAAATACGGAGCAGTTTGATAAGTGGGCCACGGATTTTAGGCGGGAAAATTTCAAAATCTACGTATGCATTAAATAGAAAAATATGTAAGAAACCGACAATATCCAAGCAATAAGTGACAGATATCATTCCAAACAGGATCTACACTTTACATTTTCTAGATTTTGTGACTGATTTCTATTTAATTAAATAAAAACTTTTGTAATAATTTGAGGAAAATCAAAGGTTTTTGTAAGAATTTTGAGTTTTTTCAACAGTTTACCATAAAAACTGACTGCAGTCATGTGATATAAACAGTGTGAGAACCTGCAGATATTGTTGACTTTCATTTACACAATGATTCATGTTTTCTCTGTCATTTTTACTTTCTCCCATGGGCCGGATTTGGCCCCCAGACCATGAGTTAGAAAATTGTGACATATACAAATGTATTCATAAAAACAATAAATTAAATTAAATAAAACCAAAAAATATTTCCATGGATGAAACTTATTTTGATATAAATATTATTGATTTATACAGTATGTGTATGTTTATTATGAATATTATTTAGAAATTATTTATTCTAGATAATTATATATATATAATACTTATGTAAATATGTACATTATATACGGTAAAATAAAGGCTGAAATAGTTGGTCAGCTCTTAATTTTCTCCGCATTTATTCTCCACAGTTGGACGTTCTGTGTAACGGTGAAATTATGGGTCGAGATCATACGCTGGAGTTCATTTACATGACCAGATGGAGGCTGCATGGAGAGAACGTAAGTGTGTGTGCGTGTGCGTGTGCGTGCGTGCGTGCGTGCGTGAGAGAATGATTTGAATGAAAAAAATTGTGATTTTGATTTTACAAAGAAAAAATCAAGATTCAATATTTTTCCCATATCGCCCACCCCTATGATGGTGATGATGGTGATGATGATGATGATGGTGGTGATGATGATGTTTGCTCTTCCTCAGACCTACCCGATGGTCCTCGAGTACCGACCACGTATCGACTTTGGCTGAAGAAACCAACTCTACGTCTGTATGGAGATACATTAGTGCCACATTAGTGAGAACTAATGCTGAGTAAGCACTTTGACTCCTTACTGTAGCTTTATTATTACTGAGAATATTAATGACACACTTTGTTCGTTCATTCATTAACATTTGGACAAATTAGCAGTAAAACCAGTTAAACAAGACACGGAAGGTTTGGAGATAAAAAGTCTGAATGGCCACGTTTACATGGGAGCTTTAATTCCTCTTTAAAACAGAATAAAAGTGAATTCCTGAAGAGTGGGAAAACAATGACATTTATATCATGGACAAAATCACATTCTCCCTCAGATTACAAACAGAAAGGTTTACCCAGCTTTGGTCAAAATGAAAGTAAGCTATTTTAAATATAAATGTGTAAACAATTTGTTGCTGAAATGTCTCAGTATCTATTTGTATGTCGTGTGCACACTCCTCAATTGTAAATATTTATTAAAGTAAAAGACTCAAAAATTGGAAAAACAAGGGAAGGGTATATGGAGAGTAAAGTGTTTTAAATAAGTCATGTCATGTTTTTTTTTTATTACTGTTTTTTTAATATATGTAAACATGACTGTTAATGTGTAAAACACCCTTGAACCTTTCATAAATAAAAATAAATAAATAAAAGTGAATTCCTCTTTAAACTAACCATGTAAACACTTAATTCCTAATGCTAATTGAATTCTGAATTAAACTTAAATCTGAATTAGGTGGCTGGTTTATTCCGATTTTAATTCTGAGTTAGAAAATTCCTCTAAACACTTAATTCCCCTTTAAGTGAATTCTGGTCGTTCTGAGCATGCTCAATGACGTGCTTGTGATGACACAGTGATGGCCGCCTAGACTATTTATTAATAAGAGCTTTCAAAGACGTAGATATAATGAAAAGATAAGATGGATGGACACATAAACATGTAGACATTAAACACACACAGACCTCGGTAAACACGGTAAATGGAACAGGCTTCTCTGGACGACTGGCACTAGGACCTGGAGATGGAGTAAATGCGTCCTCGTACTGCTGTAATAATGTGCGTTTCTCCTGATAAACGTGATACGTCACATTCTCCTCCCGTCCAATCAGAGCCTTCCCAACCCCCAGACCTAAAGCAGAATTAAATAAGGCAAAATTCCATGTAAACCTCAAATCAGAATTATTATTTAAATGTAAACACGCAGCAGAACACTTTAATTCTGAATGATTTCATTCGGAATAACTAATTCTGAATTAAAAAATATCATGTAATCGTGGCCAATGATGAGATAAAACATTGCAATTACAAAATGAAAAGTTTTTTAAGGTCATTATTATGTAATAATAAGTCAGAATTATGAGATCAAACGTAGGGAACGGTAAATTCAGGATTATCAGGTTAAAAAATCTGATTTACGTAATAAAATCAGAATTATGTGATTAAAATGTCAGAATTAGGTAATGACAGTTCAGAATTATTAGACTAAATTTAGAATTACTGGATAAAACTTTGGAATTACAAGATAGAAAATCAGGATTAGGTAATGAAAATTCAGACTTATCAGACAAAAACAAATATTTTTAGATAAATCAGAATTATGAGGCAAAAGTCAGAATCACAAACTTTCAAAAAAATCTGAATTATGTACATATAAAAAAGAATTACGAGATAAAGAGTGATATTTATGGGAAAACTTCTTTGATATTGAGTTAAAATAAATGAGTAAATGATCAGACTGTGAAACTGTAAATATCTTTATTTTTTTATAGTCAATAATAAAGCTACAGAACATTTGATCTGTGTTTAAAACCTCTTCCTGTGTTCACAGGATATGAAACTGCTCAGGCAGAGTGTGGCATGAATGTACCTCTATACACACACACACACACACACACACACACACACACACACACACACACACACACACACACACACACACACACACACACACACACACACACACACACAGAGAGAGAGGATGAAGGTGTATTTTTGTAGATCTGATCACGTTCTCACCTTGTGCAGTTGAAGAGCTTTTATTTTATGTGACTAAAGTAGAATAAATAATATATGCTGATATTTTCACATGTTTGTCCCTGTGCCTCAAATCATATCTTTGCTCGCTCGACTCAAGCTGTAGATTAAATGTGGATTTTTGTACTCTTAAAGATCATTGGCTGATTCTTTCATCTGCACAAAAACACACAGACACACACGCACAGGCTGGGAAAGGAGGACAAAGTCTGCTGCTCTTATTTTGAAGGGGATTCATTAAAGTAGCATCGCTCTAACAGATGCTAATCATGTAGTGACTAAAATGTATTTATTAATGAAGTAATTAGAAGAAAATCCAATGATTTTTTTTTTTTTAAATCTTATTTTCCTATTTTGATTTTTAAAGAAAGTGTTTATCAGAGCACTATTTTTAATGTTTTATTTCAACACTGAGTCACATTTTTTTTTACTTTTTAAAAAAAAAAATTGTATACATTACCTTATTTTTACAATCTTCCTTATCTTACACTTATTATTTCTCAACAGCGATTCATATTTTCATGATTTAAACAATTTTCAACTTTTTAATTTTTTAATGATTTTGTGTCCTTTAAAAAGTTTCTCTAACATTTAAAGACTGAATTGAATATTTTCAGGATATTTAATATATTATTATATATCTATTATTCAGCAGCATCCTTCACAATAAAAGCACAGTACGTACTGATCAGGAGCTCAATTCCAACATGTTGAGGTCAGACTATAGAAAGAAGCTGAACTGGGATATTAAAGAAAGTGATGACACACACACACACTGACACACACACACACACACACACGTCCATTCCAGCGTCCTGTACATGTGACAGTTTCACACACTCACACGTTTCCATGAATGCTCGTCCTTCTCACTCTGCTGTCCTTGTGTTGTTTTTCAGGTCACAGACGTATAAAGAATAGATTTGTTCCTCAATGTACAAACATTTATAAACAATCAGCTGTTTCACTGAAAGAGGAAAATCATCTCCTCGATAATTTTCTGACAGTCTGTGCAGCAGTCGTTTCATATTCCTTCTAAACGTTGTGGATCTTTTCAGGTGAAGGAGAAAGAAACTTGAAGATGTTTTCCCTCCTCTGGGAATATCTGTATTTTTATCATAGTTTGGAGTCTAGTGAGCAACCAGTCCCACATGTTTGGGTTAGCTTAGCATGTAGCAACCAGTACTACATGTCTGGGTTAGTTTAGCATGTAGCAACCAGTCCCACATATGTTGGTTAGCTTAGCACGTAGCAACCAGTCCCACATGTTTGGGTTAGCTTAGCATGTAGCAACCAGTACTACATGTCTGGGTTAGTTTAGCACATAGCAACCAGTGCCACATATGTTGGTTAGCTTAGCACGTAGCGACCAGTCCCACATGTTTGGGTTAGCTTACCATGTAGCAACCAGTACTACATGTCTGGGTTAGTTTAGCACAAAGCAACCAGTGCCACATATGTTGGTTAGCTTAGCACGTAGCGACCAGTCCCACATGTTTGGGTTAGCTTAGCATGTAGCAACCAGTACTACATGTCTGGGTTAGTTTAGCAAATAACAACCAGTCCCACATATGTTGGTTAGCTTAGCACGTAGCAACCAGTCCCACATATGTTGGTTAGCTTAGCACGTAGCAACCAGTACTACATGTACATTTGTGTGTGTGTGTGTTTGCCTGTGTGTGTGTGTTTCTCTATATATGTGTGTGTGTTTGTCTATATGTGTGTGTGTTTCTCTGTGTGTGTGTGTGTTTCTCTGTGTGTGTGTGTGTGTTTGTCTATGTGTGTGTTTCTCTATGTGTGTGTGTGTGTTTGTCTGTGTGTGTGTGTGTTTGTCTATGTGTGTGTGTGTGTTTCTCTATATATGTGTGTGTTTCTCTCTATATATATGTGTGTGTGTGTCTGTGTTTCTCTATATGTGTGTGTGTGTGTTTCTCTATATATGTGTGTGTGTGTTTCTCTATGTGTGTGTGTGTGTGCTGTAAATCTCTTCACCTTTTCTAGGATCTGATCCTAAACTTTACGCTACGTTGATGGACGGTGACGACTCATGGCTCCGTTAACTCGTCTCTACGTTCCTCAGAGAGAATGTCACGTCTGTGGAGCAGCAGCGCTGACACGCTAGGATGCCTCAGAGCTGAGTGAGGGTGGAGGTCAAAGGTCGGAGCCACAAACTCACTCACTCACACACACACACATATAGAGAGTACTCACACACACACAGACGGGCCTAAAAGGCCTCAAATAAATAAAACGTGTGTCCTTCTGCGTGTGATCAAACATGGAGTAACATAAACTGGTTTGTGGTTACAGAAGTTAAAATTAAATCTGTAATTCCATTTACAGATAATGTATCTATAATTTCATTTCACCTTGTTAAAACTGATTTTAAGATTACTGAAAAGGAAAATGTAGATATGTTGAATTCAAGTGAATTTAAGATATCTGTAAAATGAATTACAACTAGTCAAAATAATATCTTAAAATAGAATTACGGACATCTATAATTCATTTGCAGATCACATTTTGGATTTCTGAAATTAGGTTGTAGATATCTGTAATTAGAACCTCGTACAACATGAATGGCAAAATTTCATTACAATTATCTAAAATATTCATTCTGGATAGTTTTTAAAAGTTAAAACAGCTCGTCATGTCTGTCACTGCTGATCTTTACCTTTAGAGAGGACACACACACACACACACACACACACACACACACACACACACACACGGTGATCCATCAGATGATGTCTGAGTATGTGGTCTGAGACGCCGCTGAGTCAAGGAGCTTTTCCTGCTCTGATGATTTACCAACAGTAACATCATCATCACTGAGAAGATATTCCAGGATTTATGACCACAGATCACAGACCCTCAGATCGTCTTCAGAGCATCTTCAGATAGTTGGAGCTCTGATAATCAACCTCACAGTTGTGTAGAATTTGTCCTAAAAGAAGCATATAAAGGCTAAACAGAAGAGGTCCAAGAACAGATCCCTGAGGAACCCCACAGGACATTGGTAATCTGTCAGATTCAGAGTTCACAATTCTTACAAAATAACTTCACTCCTCCAAGTAGAACTTAAACCATTGCATTAGTTTTACATTTAGTCCAACCCACGTTTCTAATCTGTGACAGAATGATCTGGTCCACTGAGATCAATAGAATGAGAACAGAATCAGTCATTGATCACTGAGATCATTAGAATCCCTGACTGGACTCACGGTTCACTATCGGACACGGTTTGAAGGTATTGTGTCAAGGTGGCATCACAGCCCAAACGTCTCTTTTCAGGTTGATGGTTGGTGACCTCTGACCCTGAGCGTTCTCTGGTTTCATGAGGCTCAGACGTGTGTCCTCACACATGATGGATTTACCGTGTGTTTCTGTGAAAGCTCCTACCTCACGGTGCGCTGGCCTACATTCCTCAGGCTTTCTAGGACAGTGTCATGTGACTCTGAACATGACCAGTTGACGTCTGCGTTCACAACACCGTCAGATATTTATGACTCTGTCTGTCTGTTAGTGAGGCTTGACACTGACCACAAGTGTTCATCCTCATGGTCTGTCTTTGTTTCACTGACACACACTCAGTGATGTTCATAACATCTGATACACATATCACCACTAAGACATGAATACACAAGAAAACACACAAAACACCAAACTCATTAAAAAAAACATACTAAACGACTAAAACACAAAAAATGCTTCCAAAACCACATAAAATGACTCCTAAAACACATAAAACAACAAAAACACACAAAATGACAACTAGTAACACACAAAAACATCACAAAAATATACACAAATTGACTCAGAAAACATAAAATGACTCCAAAAACACACAAAATAACTACTAGACACACATAAAACCACAACTAAAACACACCACAAACACACAAAATAAGAACAAAATTACAACCAAAAAGCAGAAAAAGAGAATAAAATACACAAAATAACTCAGAAAACAAAAAAAAAAAAAAATGACATCAAAAGACAGAATACAAGGAAAAAAAAAAGCATAATGACAATAAAAGTGGTTTGGAAACCTCACAGCTGTAACGACATGAGAATATCACAGAGTTAACACAACATGGTACACACACACACACACACACACAGCTGTGAAGCTGCATCCTGTGTTCACACACAGCTCACAGAGACCACACCTTTGTTAATCATCACACACTCAGCACAAAAATACACACAAAACACACATGCGAACAAAAATCCACGAGAAAACTCCAAAAACACAACAAACAAGAACAAGAAAATACAAGATGATAAAAATACACAACATTTCTCAGAGAGCACAAAAAACAACAGTAAAACACACAATAATTTGTGTTTCTTGAACTGTTCTGTGTTTGTGTCGTATATTGTGTGTTTTTGTGTTAATTTGTTGATGTTGTGTGTTCAGTGTGTGCCTTTGTTTTCTCTGATCGATCACTAATCAATAATTACATGATGGTAGATGTCTCCCTCTAGTGGCTGAATTACAGTAAAACCTCCATCGTATTTATTAGTTATGTGAATACAAACATGCTCAACTACTTTTATTTGCATTTTTTCATCCACAAACACTTCCACCATTTTTGTGTTTTCTATTTTTGTGAAACATTTCATAACCCTTAAGTGTTAAATTTAAATTTGAGTTCATATTTAACCAAATCTCTAAAATTGCAATAACATTAAAAGTGAAGCTAAGGTTATTAAAATATTCCTTTATATTGTCAAAGTCGGCCTGCAGGCTCCGACTATTAAAATGTAGAAATGACAAACATTATTTAGTAAATGAAGTAGATATTTGACTCTAGAAAACACTTACAGTTTTGTCTCATGTTGTTATAAAAGTGAAAATCAATGTCATTTAAAGCAGTTTGTGTCAAATCCTTGTGTCCTTGGTTTTGTGACGAGGATGCGTCACTGGACAAACTGTTCATCATAAGTGAAAAACACTTACTTTGCTTTACTGTACCTTACAGTCACTATTTATCACCTGAGCTTCTTCAGGAGCTCCTTTGAGTTTCATCAACACTTTATCATCTGACGTCCAGGTGGATTGTCTCCTGTTTTGTTTCCTCAGAGCATGTCTGTGATGTCTGTGTGCTCATTAATGTAGACATTAGTCCCTTTGTTTGAGCACTTCTACTTTCTGTTTTCTGTTTGTAAACATACAGTAATTATTATTACTGGTTTCGTCTGTTTCTCCTTACGGGTTGAGGGATGACAAAGCTCTCAGACTGGGACCAGTCCATATGTCACCTCCTCCACCTCCTTCATAATGAGATCACCTGATTGGACCGCTGGTAGACTGACTTCCTGTCTTTGCTCAACTAGGACCATCCTCCTCAGATCAACAGCAAACAGCCTGGACTCTGTGGTTCCAGACAACCTCCCAGTGCCTCCAATATGGCCGCGCATCCGGGTTACTGACCAGAACTGAACGTAGGTGAAAACCCTCTATTCATTCAAAAAAAACAATACAATTATAAAATAGGAACATGTTAGAATAAAAGCAGCACAAAACTGTTTTATGTTTCAGATGTTAGTTCTACCTCAGGTATGTAGTATACGTTTTCAGTGAAATGGTTTTCGAGACTTTAGGTTGGTTCTTCTTTGGTTGTTCTTCACAGTGTAAATGTTGGAGGGACGCTGCCCCCAGTAGTTCATGTATGGTACTGCAGCAGCAACAATGAAGCAGAAACATTTAATCACAATTTTACCACATTTCTGTAGTCAATATGATTATGTTACTAATCATTTTTTAATTATTTTATATGTTACACACATTGTTGTTGTTGTTGTGAATCTCGACACAGTCTATGTTTAATTCTATCTTTTCTTTTGTAACCCTGGAAACAATCTCAAACTCCGCCTACGGATGGCGTCCTTCCTCTCATTCAGCAGATTTAGTTTTCTTTGATCTCCTTTACTTTAGAATGTGTGGAAATATTATTGTGAATGGATGAGTTGAAGTGCAGTAGAATCACACTTTTATTGATTATGTAGTCGACACTAAAACTGAATTTCTATTTCAGACACTTTAAAACGTTCTTATTGCAAAAAGACCAGCTTTCATTTCCAGGTGGACCCACTTTTCTTTTGTGGAGTTTGTTTGGAGTTACATGAGGTTTTTAGGTTTGATTCCCAGTTAGAACTGGTTTCACTATGACTCGGCACATTTGTGTGGTGATGTAATGTGTGTGTGGTAAAGCTCAGCCTTTGTTCGTTGAGCGACAGGAAGAACCTTCACCCACTTCAATATGATCAATGAATGTAAACCAGAGTTCACAGCCATGAAAACAAGCTGAAACATGCAGGACAGCAGCTCTCCAGGACTGATTTAACAATAAAAAGTACGAAATAGCCAAAAATAAATGCAAATTACATCTCTAACTTGTCTCAGAAAGTTTAAAATGAGTCAGAATTAAATAATACATAAGAATAAACTCAAACAACAGCCCAAACTAACTTTAAAGTCATTAACAGAAGATTTTAAAAATGAATCACAATGTGCCATAAACACGACTATCAAAATAAACTATCGCTGTTAGTCGTGTTCACTTCAACAGGGAATCCTGAAAAATTACAGGTTTTAAAATACGGCTTTATTCTCATAAAATTAAGACTTTAATCTAAAAAAATTATGACTTTAATCTGGAAATATTACGACTTTAATCTCATAAAATCACAACTTTATTCTCATAATATTACTAACCCTAATCCTGTTGTGCATATATGTGTATTTTATTTTAATGCAGCACTAATACGCAGTTGTTTCCATTGAACACATTCTGGATCAGAGTCTTTGGTCCTCAGACCTCCACTTGAACACCTCTGCTCTACATGAGCAGCAGTTCACAGTCACACAGCTTGTTTGGAACAAGGGGCGGAGCCTCCTGACTCCTCCCCTTCCTTCCTACTCTGATTTTCCTGCAACTGAACAAAACTGTCTCTTCTACTTTTCTTCTTCTCATCATTCCAACACCGTCTCCTGTGTGTGTGTGTGTGTGTGTGTAGATCCTCTGTGTGTAGTTCACCATCACCAAACGTTTTTCCAGAATGCAGGGGAAGATGAAGGAAGCCGAGAACATGAAGGACGAGGACAAGCTCTACTTATTCCAGGGAGTGCTGCTGCCGTCCATCATGTGTCCTGAAGAGAACATGAAAGCTCTGCACGACTTCCAGGCCCGAGCGGACGATGTTTTGCTGGTGGCGTATCCGAAATGTGGTGAGAGGACACAGGGTTTAACACACACACACACACACACACACACACACACACACACACACACACACACACACACACACACACACACACACCTGTGAGGAGGAGCTGCTCTCTGTGGACGTGAGAGATCAAAGGTCGGCGAGGGAATGTTGTCAGACAGGAAGTGTTTGAACTTTGAGCAGAAACAGCTTCAGACTGAGATCTTTGTTCACTTTCACTGATGCACAACAACACACACTCACCATAGACACACCCACTATAGACACACACCTATAGACACACACACACCATAGACACACACCCACCATAGACACACCCACTATAGACACACACCTATAGACACACACCCACCATAGACACACACCCAATATAGACACACACCTATAGACACACACCCACTATAGACACACACCTATAGACACACACCCACTATAGACACACACCTATAGACACACACACACCTATAGACACACACCTATAGACACACACCCACTATAGACACACACCCCCCATAGACACACACCCACCATAGACACACACCCACTATAGACACACACCCACTATAGACACACACCCACCATAGACACACACCCACCATAGACACACACCCACCATAAACACACCCACCATAGACACACACCCACTATAGACACACCCACCATAGACACACACCCACCATAGACACACACCCACTATAGACACACACCCATAGACACACACCCACTATAGACACACCCACCATAGACACACACCCACTATAGACACACACCCACCATAGACACACACCCACTATAGACACACCCACCATAGAGACACACCCACTATAGACACACACCCACCATAGACACACACCCACTATAGACACACCCACCATAGACACACACCCACTATAGACACACCCACCATAGACACACACCCACCATAGACACACACCCACTATAGACACACCCACCATAGACACACACCATAGACACACACCATAGACACACACCCACTATAGACACACACCCACCATAGACACACACCATAGACACACACCCACCATAGACACACACCCACTATAGACACACCCACCATAGACACACACCCACTATAGACACACCCACCATAGACACACCCACCATAGACACACACCATAGACACACACCCACTATAGACACACACCCACCATAGACACACACCATAGACACACACCCACTATAGACACACACCATAGACACACACCCACTATAGACACACCCACCATAGACACACACCCACTATAGACACACCCACCATAGACACACCCACCATAGACACACACCCACTATAGACACACACCCACCATAGACACACACCCACTATAGACACACCCACCATAGACACACACCCACTATAGACACACCCACCATAGACACACACCCACCATAGACACACACCATAGACACACACCCACTATAGACACACACCCACTATAGACACACCCACCATAGACACACACCCACTATAGACACACCCACCATAGACACACCCACCATAGACACACACCCACTATAGACACACACCCACCATAGACACACACCCACTATAGACACACCCACCATAGACACACACCCACTATAGACACACCCACCATAGACACACACCCACTATAGACACACCCACCATAGACACACACCCACTATAGACACACCCACCATAGACACACCCACCATAGACACACACCATAGACACATACCCACTATAGACACACACCCACCATAGACACACACCATAGACACACACCATAGACACACACCCACTATAGACACACCCACCATAGACACACACCCACTATAGACACACACCCACCATAGACACACACCCACTATAGACACACCCACCATAGACACACACCCACTATAGACACACCCACCATAGACACACACCCACTATAGACACACCCACCATAGACACACACCATAGACACACACCCACTATAGACACACACCCACCATAGACACCCACCATAGACACACACCATAGACACACACCCACTATAGACACACACCCACCATAGACACACACCATAGACACACACCCACCATAGACACACACCCACCATAGACACACACCATAGACACACACCCACTATAGACACACACCATAGACACACAAATATAGACACTCACCAATAGACACAACTATAAACACACAACTATTGACACACTAGCCTACGTTGACCAGAAGTCCCATTTAACCCAGGACAGTCCCGGTTTTTCAGAGTTACGTGTCGATTCCCCCCAAACCATTGATTTGTCCCAATTTTTCACGAGTTATTTTAGTTTATTTTATTTTACTTTAGTTAATTTGAGCAATTCACATTCAAAAAATTTACAAAACACAAGATTTATCATTAGACGGTAATGAAAGCTCAAAAGGAGTAGGCTGCAGCAAGAAAGCTTATAGGCTCCTCCCCCATATTCAATTATTATTACATACAAATAGAAACATCAACAAAAGAAAAGATGAGAAAAACATTTTAGTACATTTTGACATCACACAGAATTATCACAAACTACACACATTGTTACAAACATTATATTGGTGTTTATTATATTGCATGTGTATTAATTCCAAATATTACAGGGTTACCTACAGTTAAAAAACAACTATGGTCTAATGTTATTGCTTCCGTCAGTCTGCCCCAGGGCAGCTGTGGCTACATTAGTAGTTTATCACCATTAAATGTGGACTAAAAGAATAATCCTTTAATTCTGTAACGCGACTTTGAGTGTCCAAAAAAGCGCTATAAAATATTGATGTATTATTATTATTATTTCCCCAAAACACTTTTCTTATAATGTATTTTGAATTTCTGCACACGAGTAGCACGAGAAGCACTTGTCAGGTTTTCATTTTGACAACTTTTGGTGTGATACACTGACTTTTAAAGGTCGTACGAGCATCCTGTACCTTCAGATTAATATTTCCCCTAAGACAGTATCTACACACTATGAATAAACTTTAGTTTGGGGTGTTTCTGCCTTTGAAGGGCGTGTACCTGCTTACAAACCAAAACGCCCCTTTTTGCTGCTGGTTATTGACCTTCACCTGTAAATTCCCAAGAACAAACATTCCAGAAGAGACTGAAATACAAGAAAAAATCATGTCAATCACAACAGTTGCCATGGTAGCCATTGCAATATAAACCAATTAAAAAGCTCTAAAGTCTCACGTTAGCAACGATGCTGATTGGTCGATGGCATTGACAATAATACTTGTTCTGTTTCTTCTTGATGATTCAAAACAAAATGTTGCTTGTTTAAATTTGTTTAATAAAACATTTCATCCAAAAGGAAGAAAGAAAAATGTAATTTATTTCATCTTTTTTCATTACTGATAAAAGGACATGGAAATAGTTTAAAAATTGTTGTCTTTTGTTAAATTACTGTGAGTCACACACACACACACACACACACACACACACACACACACACACACACACACACACACACACACACACACACACACACACACAAGGATAGACATAGAAGTATAGACTGAAGGCTGCTTCACAACAACAAGGTAAAAAAATACACAAAGTGTGTGTGTGTGTGTGTGTGTACATATTGATCAGATTGATCGTATTGATCGTATTGTGTCCTCAGGCTTTAATTGGATGGTGAGCGTTCTGAGGAAGATCATCTCTAAATCCACAGGAAGAGAAGCAGAGAGCAGACCTCATCCCCCTCTGATAGAATTCATGGCTCCAGAGCAACAGAAGGTAGATCACACCTTTACACCACATGATGAATTCCGACACGAACAACGATAGAGAGGAGGAGGAATAAAAAAAGACAACACTGACTACAGATGAGAATAAATCCTACACAAAAAAGGACACAAAAAAAAAGTTATGAAATTGTGTTCAGAACAACCTAAGAATGTTTGACCAGAGAGACAAGCTTTGATGTAAATTTTCTGTGTTCAAAACAGGGGGCGGGACTTAGATAAGCAAACTGCTTCTCTTGTCTCCTTTTTCGGCCTGTACAAAAAGAAAAAAACAAAACAAAAAGTGAATGTAACCATGTCGGAAATAAACTGAATAAAAAAATAAATAAATGATAAAATAAACAACTAAGAAATGAGAGAAGATATCTACTCTACAATAATCTAGTAACAAGCCAAAGGTCAGTAGGAATAGATCTGTTCATGTCTTCTGTTATAGACGTATACAGAATAGATGTGTTCCTAAATGTTTATTTAACAGTCTGTGCAGAGTCTGATTCATGTTCCATGTAGTGTGTCTCACTGCTGTGATTGGTTGTCTGTAACTAAAGCTACCAATAGAATGATCTTGGCTCTGACCTTGATAGGTGGTAAAGGACGCTCCGTCTCCTCGGCTCCTGGGAACTCACCTCCATCCTGATAGAATCCCAGCA
Organism: Gouania willdenowi; assembly: GCF_900634775.1. Taxonomy (NCBI): domain Eukaryota; kingdom Metazoa; phylum Chordata; class Actinopteri; order Blenniiformes; family Gobiesocidae; genus Gouania; species Gouania willdenowi. The sequence goes on along the minus strand of NC_041058.1, from coordinate 1,169,765 downwards.
TCCTTCTACCAACAGAAAACCAAGGTTAGATGTTCTTCAGATTTGAAGCTGGTCTGATCTTTCCACATGGTCCTCATGGTCCTCATGATCCTCATGGTTCTCATGGTTCTCATGGTTCTCATGATTCTCATGGTTCTCATGGTTCTCATGATCCTCATGGTTCTCATGATTCTCATGGTCCTCATGATTCTCATGGTTCTCATGGTTCTCATGATCCTCATGGTTCTCATGGTCCTCATGGTTCTCATGGTCCTCATGGTTCTCATGGTTGTCATGGTTCTCATGGTGTTTTCATCTCCAGATGTTGGTGATCTTCAGGAACCCCAAGGACACGCTGGTCTCCTACTTTCACTTCAGCAACAAGAACCCAGTCCTCCCAGCGGTAGACTGGGATAGTTTCTACTCAGACTTCATGAAAGGAAACGGTGAGAAAACCATCTAAACACAGAGGGTTTCTGCACCAGTACAGGACCAGTGCAGAACTGACAACAACCTGGTTTAACTCAACTAAAACCAAGTTCACTGAAACCTTTTTAAAAAGTCAGAAACTAGTTCAACAGTAACAACCTTTAGTTTAAACCCAAACACTAAACCAGTCCATAAACCTCAACATTGATCAAAAAGTGAATGTGGTGTCACTGGTGAGGGACCAATGTAAAACCGGTTAGAACCAGTTAGTAACAAGTTCTAGAGTGGCTTTCAACTAATGTGGTCTCTCTCATGTACACCCAGTTTGAATCCAGGTAGAAACCAGTTTAAACTTTGTTTAAAAGATCTTAAAAATAGCATGGAACCAGTCTAAAACTACTCATAAACCAGTTTAAAAATGGACTAATAAGGTCTCTCTCATGTAAACCTAATATAAACCCAGTTAGAAACTAGTTTAAAACCTGGTTTGAAGAATGGTGTAAACCTACTGTGATTTACTAACATATACATGGTCTAAACCTAGTCTGAAACCAGAGTGTAACTGTTCAAACGTGGTCTTATAAATGTGATTCTAGTCTAAAAACATTTGGAAACCAAGTTTCCAAATGTTTTTAGAAGTAATGTGAACCCAGTCGATACACATATTTAATCCAGTTTTAAAAGTTGGTTGGAAATCAGTTTAAAACTGGTCTGTAATTAATTTTAAACCTAAAATGTAAAAATATTCTTTATTAATTTTAATATGTTTATTTTACAGGCGATTAACATAAGTACAACATGATGATAAATTAGGCAGTTTCACAATTATTCACACTTATTTTGACTCATTGGTATCACACAAAATGTACATTTTAGACACAGATGTATAGTATATACACATTCTGAGTGTTTTAGATGTTTGTGTAAATTTGTGATTTATAGGGGTTTTGTAAAGCTCTGAGGAGGAGATAGAAGGGAAAATGGAAAGTTAAAGTAATTAAATTAATCAAACTTTACCAAAACTAAAATTATTGACTATGAATCTAGAATTTTTGATTGATAGAATTTGTTAGATTATTCAATTCAACTTTATTTGTATAGCACAATTTACAACAAAGTCATCTCAATGCACTTATCAAAATATAAAATTCATAATAATAAAGAAAAAACCCAACAAGATCCACATGAACAAGTGTTTAGCGACAGTGGGAAGAAACAACTCCATTTAACAGGAATAAATCTCTGTTAGAACCAGGTTCAGAGGTGGCAGCCATCTGCGTGGACTGGTTGTGGTTAGTGGACAGAAGGACCAACAGAACAGGATAGAGAGATAGAACATCAGAGTGTTCCAGACTAGAACCACAGATCAGGAAGTGACATCATCAGCTTCACCTGAAACAGAGCAGAGAGAGAAGGACGAGGAGAAGACACTGACTGCAGAAAAACATGATACATTAATATCAGGTCATCATGTCTTGGTCTTGGGCCTCACTCCCAGTGCCTAGTCAGCACTTATTATAAAGGTGATGAATCTCTTCCTGTTTATTGATAAGTTAACGGTGACTCTAAGGTCTGTAAATGTGACCGTTTATAGACGAGCCATGTCTGCTCTAGCGATTAGATTATGTAATGATTCAGTCCTGTTTATGCGAACTGTAAATCATCGACCATCTTTTGCCAGAATTGTGTGTGCGTGCAGCTTTTACCCTCCTTTGAACAGGCGTGATGACGACGGCTCCTCATATGTAACCATGTAACCAACAGCGAGTGGGGAAAAAGCTTTTCCTGGCGCTTTTCTGAGGATGTTTTCATTCTTCACTGTAAGGGCTTTTTGGATACTGTCTACCTGGATGGGTTTAGGTTCTGGACCTCCTCACACAGCACAGACTCCTGGGCTCCTGCTGAACACGTCTAAAACATGTGAACTTGTTTTTGATTTTAGTCGTGATAACGCCTGTTGTTATTGATAATTCTCAAGTGCAAATTGTTGAGGAATGCAAGTTTCTGGGTTTAACTTTGTCTAATGACCTGAGATGAAACAAAAACACTATAAAAACATTGTCAAGAAAGTTCATCAGCGTCTCTTCTTTCTGCTGAAACTCAGGGAATTTACAAATAACTCTAAGATTCTGCTTAAGTTCTATGGCTGCACCATAGAAAGTGTGTTTGTTAGCTCTGTGACTGTGTGGTTTGGTAACATCACAGCTAAAGAAAGGAGAACTCTGAGCAAGGTGGTTCTTCTGGTACTGGTTACCCTGGTAAAGCCATGTTCCAGCTCCTATGAAAAGTTATAAACATTTCCCTTGAAAAATGAATAAATTAGTGATTAAACCTTTGTCAGAAAAAGACACAATGTATATTTTTCCTGTAGATGAAGAAAACTGTTAAAAATTGAGGTCACATGTCTTGAATGGATAAGATGCAGAGTTCTGCCTTTAGGGACATCAGATGGTGTTTGAAGTTGTACTGTTTATTTCTGAGGTGTAGAATGTCTTCGGTTACATTCCTATTGTCCCTGTGGAACATGTTTGTTCTGCTGTTGGGCCTGCAGGTTGTCACCAGGGGGTCTGCAGGTTGTCACCAGGGGGTCTGCAGGTTGTCACCAGGGGGCCTGCAGGTTGTCACCAGGGGGTCTGCAGGTTGTCACCAGGGGGCCTGCAGGTTGTCACCAGGGGGTCTGCAGGTTGTCACCAGGGGGCCTGCAGGGCCGGATTTGGAAAGAAGATTTCTCTGCTCCTTTGTCCAGAGTCGGTTTTTGAGTCATAAAAATGTGATTAAATTCCAAATGTGCATCGATCAGGGTTCCCTACAGATCTTAACGTGGTCTTACTGGTGTGTGCTTGCAGTTGCCTGGGGCTCATACTTCCAACATGCTCTGGCCTGGAACAAGAAGATGGAGGATCCTAACGTGAAGGTGTTGACCTACGAGGAGCTGAAGAAGGTACGCTGAGCTCCATCTGTAGGAGAACTCCTAAGAACCTCTAAAAACCTCTGAGAACCTCCAATAACCTCTGAAAATCTCTGAGGACCTTTAAGAACCTCTAAGAACCTCTGAGAACCTCTTAGAACCTCCACTAACCTCTGAGAACCTCTAATATCCTCTAAAAACCTCTAAGAACCTCAAATAAGCTCTAAAAACCTCTACTAACCTCTAAGAACCTCTGAGAACCTTTAATAACCTCTGAGAACCTCTAATAACCTTTGAGAACCTCTGAGAACAATAGTTGAAGGGTTTACCGGTTCTCCGTCCGACAGGACTTGGGCGGGTGCGTGCGTCAGATCTCTGAGTTCTTCGGCTTTGCGCTGACGGAGTTCCAAGTGAAAGAGATCGCCGGGGAGAGCACTTTCGACGCCATGAAGAACAGCTCCTCCGGTTCCCACGGCAACCTGGGAAACGTCTTCTTCAGGAAAGGTACGCGATCAGTGCTTACCTCCCCGTACAAAGAGTTGCCACGTTTTGCTCAGCCTGTGGGTTTACTGGTTTACAGGTGAAGTTGGAGACTGGAAGAACCATTTCAGCTCAGAGCAGAGCGCTGAGATGGACGAGGCCTTCAAGGACCAACTGGAGAGAACCAAACTAGGAGATGTGCTGAACTACAAGCAGTGGTGTTAGTGAGCATCAGTTAGCATCAGTTAGCATCAGTTAGGGTCAGTTAGCGTCAATTAGCATCAGTTAGTGTCAGTTAGCGTCAGTTAGCATCAGTTAATGTCAGTTAGCATCAGTTAGTGTCAGTTAGCATCAGTTGGTGTCAGTTAGCATAAGTTAGTGTCAGTTAGCATGCATCAGTTAGCATCAGTTAGCGTCAGTTAGCGTCACTTACTGTCAGGTAGTGTCAAGTAGTGTCAGTTGGTGTCAGTTAGCGTCAGTTAGTATCAGTTAGCATCAGTTAGCATCAGTTAGCATCAGCTAGAGTCAGTGAGCAGAGAAAGAGGAGGAGCCTGAAATAAATGTCTTAATAAAAGTTAACCTTCCTCTTGTGTTAGCATTCTGTTAGCATCTCTAATGATAAAGGGTCCTAAATCAGCTGTAAAATACACTAAAAACAAATATCTATCATCTGTTTTCTATAGGGTTTTATTAGTTCTGCTTCAATAGGCATCCACGCTGCTGACTTATCGGTTATGGACCGTGAAATAAGTGATCTTAATGCAAAGTACCATGAATACCACTCAAAATTTGGAAGACCTACATCCCCTGATGGTGTACTATATGAAGTCAAAGCTTTAATCCTTGGCTTTTTCTGGTTCTATAAATATTTGTTTATAAGCAAGCGTAGATTTTTATAGTAGCCTTGAGGTGGTGATAAAAGTAGCATGGAACAGATTAAATAAACACGAGGCAATAAATTAATTTTAATAACTGATAAACGAGTCTGGAACGTCATTGGGAGAGAACTCCACCTTTTAAGATCACTCTCTATGACAAACAGCATCTTTTTATAGTTGTTTTCAACTAGTCTATTGAGACAAGGATTGATAAAAACCCTAAGATAATTCATGCTTGAGGCAGTTGGAATGTTACACAAGGATCCGTTCATGCTTGTTAGACCCAAGGGCATAAAAGCAGATTTCCACCAGTTAACTCTGTACCCAGAGATATTTCCAAAAGATTCAGAAGTTTTAAGGATAGAAGGTATTGATTCTGATGGGTTACTTGTGTAAATTAAAATATCATCGGCATATAGAGAGAAATAATAAAATGTATTATGAACCCTAATTGGAGCCATTTCCTCTGATTGTCTGACTAACTGTGCTTATTGGGCTCCAGAGATAAACAGAATAACAGAGGAGATAAGGGGCAGCCCTGTCGCGATGAGCGGGATACAGTAAACCTTGGCGAGCACACATTACCCGTTAACACAACTGCAGACGGTATAGCATACAGAGCTTTAACCATATTTATCACATCTACTGGGAAGCCCATATGCTGAAGCACAGCCCACAGATAGCTCCATTCAAGTTGGTCAAACGCCTTCTCAGTGTCTAATGATAAAATAGCATTTTTGATATCAGATGTTGAGGATGTATTTATAATGTGCAATAATCGTTGAATATTATCAGAAGCTAGTCTAGTTTTAATGAACCCTGTTTGGTCGCTGTAAATCAGTTCAGTCATATAATGTTCTAATCTAGTAGCTAAAATTTTTGCGAAGACTTTGAGCTCTGTATTGAGAAGGCTGAGTGGCCGGTAAGAGGAGCAGTCGTTGGGCGGCTTATTAGCTTTAAGTAACAATGAAATGATGGCCACATTAATACCATCACTGAAAGACCTTTTTGTTATTGAATAATTGATCATTTCTAATAATAGGGGACCAAGTTGAGGCCAAAAGGCAACATCAAGCCCTGGTGCCCTGCCTTTGTTCATACACCTTTTCGCGGTGTTGCTTGAGCAACGCCCTTTGCCATTTTAAGATAGGTTTACATTTGCCTGACAATCGCTATTTACACTGTTTACCGCAGACAATACAAAGGTTTTACTCAATGTTGTACGAATATTTCAGCAGATTAGAGCCAAAGGCCAAGCACTGATATGAAGGGAAGTTACATCTGGTTGGTTTAGAATCATGTCCAAACCAAGAACCTCAAGGTTCATGGAAAAACGACCCGACAACATGGCCAGATCTCCAATGGCCTGATATTTACGAGTAGCTCATTAACAGCCGTGGCATCTACACAATGGAGAAGATGAGGACTTACAAAAGCTTGGATGCATATATTTTCTTTAAGGTTGACTGATGTATGTGTTTTTGTGTCTATATCGGCCTGTGTCATCGTGATAATTGGCTCGTTACATGATGTGGCTATGCTAGGCTAGTGCTGCTAATAATATAATAATAATAATACAGCCTAAATTAAAACATAAATGGGTATATGAAGCACATTTGTTTATTTAATATACTTACAGTTCATATACAAGTCAACTCATTGCATATTTACTGTTAATTTCATGTTGCTTGTCTTCATGTTAGACATAGTAGCCCTAAATATTTCAGTCATTACTGAATAAATTACAATTTAAATGTAGGCTAATTCATAATCAATGTCATAAAATCAGTCAGGAAGAAATGAGATCCTTTACATACACAACCTACTATTAACGTAATGTCTACTACAAACATACGACCACTTTGATTTTGGGCTCCATGTAGTTCTATCTATGTTTGTTCACCTCAGTGCTTGGATCCATCATTTCCGTTTCTGGCCTTTTTCTGTCAGTATTCTGTAAAAGTCTGTCTTTTCCTTCAGCCAGGCGTGGTTATGACAGTCAGATACTACGCAGGATTTGGGCATTATGTGATAAAAATCAACCAGACTGTAAAATCAGCTGTAAATAGCGGTTGTCAGGCAAATGATTACCACTCTTAAAATGGCGGCGCGCATTGCTAAGTCAAGTGCTGACGTCAGGCGAAAAGGAGTATTGAGTTCACAACTTTACTTAATTCATCCAGTGTTATTGGTTTTACCAAGGAGCTTTCAGCTTCTGGAGTTCATTTTCATAGGTTCAGAGGAGCCTACGGAGCTTCTCTCACTACTGCACAACATGTGCCCATTTGATTCATAAATCTCACATAAACACTTTTTAGTCACACATTTCACACATTTTCAGAGACCCTCCACTGTGCTACTGACTAAACTTCCTGTTAACTTCAAAATAAGAGCTCTGTTTACAGTGTGCCCACCATGCATACTTAAAAAATGTTCCCATATAGTATACATCCTGGTATTTCTGACATACTCAATCTTTACATACTATCTAATGTGAACTCACATGCAATTTAAAGCAACTAATGTCGCGCTGGGTGTGAACGCACCTTTTCAGATCAAATTTGCCAAAAGTCACATGTACAGAGACAGCTAATAGAATATATAATTATTGTTTTTTGTTGCCATTGTAGTGTGATTCTGGAGTCATTTTGTGTATTTTTGTACAAATATTTTGTTTTGTGTGACTCATTTTCATATTTTTGTTGTCATTTGGTGTATTTTTTGTACCACGACACAATCAATTGGGAGTTGTAATCTCAAAACAAAATCAAATTAAAAGTTTTGCAACACACTTAATAACTTTTAGCAGTGCAAAAACGTTTTTAATAAGGACGTTCTTTTGTGGAATGGAGGAGGATCTTCTCCTACTGATTGTTAGAGGTTGTAAATGAACAGATTGGTGCGCTAGCCCCCCCACACACAGAGGTCGAAAGATGAATATGTTTCATTTCTGGTTTTATAATGATCTAACTAGTTCAGCTGTTTTACTGGAGACAAGCCTTTTCAATCCTAAGTTATTCCTAAAAGAAGTGAAACAAAATGAAAAAAGCGTCCATTTGTTACTCCCAAATTTTTCTTTTTAATAATAATTATCATTATTACTTTATTTTGGATCACAGCTTGGTCTTCTGGAGTGATGATGGGACTCAAACCCAAACCAGTTAAGAAACCAGTATGTTGGAGGAAAGACATAATTACAAATAAATAAATAAATGCAGACGTAAAATAAAAAAATAAAAAATAATAATAATAATAATAATTAAATTTATATTTAAATAAATAGATAATTGCACAAATTAATTCATAAATGAATACAAAAAATAGATGTGGATATACAATTATATATATATACCGGTACATAAATAAATATGAAAAGCATGCATAATTGGGGGGGAAAATAAAGAAATAAATTATATATATACGGTAACAAAGACATTAAAAAAATGACTATTTAATTATTCATCTACTCATTTATGTATTTATTTCTGCAACTATTTATTTCATTATTGTTTAATTTATGTCTGCATTCATTTATTTATGTGTAATTATGTGATTTTCTGTCTCTTATAAACTATATTTGTACAGTTTATGTTATAAACCAGTGACATGTGGAAAAAACGTGACGTCACTGTGAAACTTCCGCTTGTCCTTTTGGCGCATGCGCACAGCAGCATCAGCAGCATCAGTGTCACCAACATGGCGATGGACGGCCAGGCCTCGGCTCGGTCCTTCCACCCGGCCCTCCGGTCCACCGGGTCGGTCGGAGACTTTTACCCACGGAAGTTCGGCCCTAAGCCGGACGTGGTTCCGTCGGGAGTGACGGAGAGGAAAGCGGTTCCTCTGGATAAACCCGACATGGTTTCTGTGGACGTGCTGAACGTCAACGACGGAGGTTTGTTATGCTAACAGGCTAATGCTAACAGCTGATGTGTTAAATGTCTTTAAACAGATCCGTTTGGTTTATAAAAACAGTAATATTAACTCTAACTCTCTGTTTCAAACCTTAAACCATCTTTACCTTCTGTTTTTTTTTTTTTTTTTGGAACATTAACACAACTTTTCAGTCATTTTGACACTAAAACCTTTGGAAGTTCCATCATTATGTTCACATTAATAGTTTATTTTCTTTTATACTCACAAAGCTCTCATTAAAAGGTCAAACACGTTTAAGAACACATCAATGATGAGAACATATCACAAAGAAAAACTTTTTAAACGTTGTAATAGCTATAATTATTTATGATGAATTATTTGTTTAAGCAACAGTTTGACACAAATGATGATTTATAGTTTTACATTTATAACATCAGTACTAATTAGAAATAATTAAATCTCCTGAACTCTATCTTTAATTTTAATATTTGGTAATCAGGTTTTTAGTTTTGTGTTTCAGACGTTACAATAAACTAAAAAAACGTGTTAATAAAAATGATTTATTTAGTTTCACACAAGGAAATTATAAATGTTGATTTTAAAAAGAAAATAATATACTGTAAGTAAGACTGTTTTATTTCAAATGTTTTGTATTGTCGTCTAAACGTGTATTGTTTATAAGTTTTTCACTAGTAATATAGAAATATATAAATAGTAGAAAATGTAAAACATGACAAATTTGTTCATAATGAGTATGTTTTAAATAAATGTTTTTCTGATGCAGTGGTTTTTATGTTTTGTTACTAGTGAAAAAGTAATAAACAATAAGATATAAAAACCATTGTGTCAGAAAAACATTTATTTGTGCCTAACGTTGTGTGTGTGTGTGTGTGTGTGTGTGTGTGTGTGTGTGTGTGTGTATAACGTTATGTGTTTATAACGTGTTTCTATCAGACGTTCCTGTTCACCGTAAGAAGCTGGAGAGCGACACTTACATCCTGGTGAGTGTTTGTGTGAATAAACCAACAGTAGAGTTTACATGTTCTCCCTGCGCACTCATCTAGTCCTCAGCTTTCCTCATTGTAATAAAATATGCTGTTTGGGTTTCTGCTTGTTTTTTTTGTTTTTTTTTTTACATTTTTCTGTTTTTTTTATTTTCAGAAACAGCATTTCTTTTTTTTTCTTTTTTCTTTTTTTATAGTTTTGTGTGTGAGTGCATGTGACAGAATTCATCCACTTTGGTTTATTTATATTTGAAAATAAATCATTTTTAAAACGTCATTTAATTTTTTTATGAAACTACTTTTATGATACTAACAAATGAATAAAGAGGTACATTAATAAAATTACAAACACATTCATTCTAGCTTTTATTCATCAATACTATTTGCTTTGACATGGATGTGATTGGAAGCTTTTATTTGGTTTCTTAGGGTGCTTTCACACATGCCTCTTTGCTCCGCCCCATGCTGCACTTCCTTGGATATTCCGGTCTTTTTCCGATATGTGAAAGGTCACTGGAACTCTGGTGCGGCGCAAACAAGTGAACTCTGGTCTTCTGAAGAATGTAGGTCTGGGTTCGGCTCCAGTGAAGCATGGTGTGGTCTTTAACCATGTGAGAAAGAAACCAGGACCAAACATAGACTTTACATTGAAACACAATGTTAACAGAGCAACTCCATCAGTGACAGAGCAGCAGCAGCAGCTGCTGTGCTGCTGTGTGTCTCCCGTCACACATTCACAACTCACTGTTCCAGCAGCAACACACACACATTCATCCATCCATCAATCCATCCATCCATCCATCCATCCGTTTTCAGAGTTGCTTTGTCAGCACACAAACAAACACGTCACATTTTCTCACTCCTTTCCATATTTCTCCCACATCATTCATTTATTTCACTCATCTCTGTTTTCACAAACTGTTCACATGATCAGTGACTGCTCTGTTTTATCTGTGTATATATTCTCATATTTTCACACATTACACATCCTTACCGGTGATATGACGGCGCTGACAAGTGGAGACGGGGCGGAGTCATCTCTGTGTTTATGTAGAGCATTAGTGCAGGTTGTGGCATCGTGTGATTATGGCTTATTTTGAATTATTATTAATTACTTTTCTGTGGGGATTGTTTTAGGATTTCCTTTGGAAAACATAGGAAGAGAAACCAAATATAGGACGTGACTGTCAGTAGTGACAGAGCAGCACCACATCGTCACAGCATTGGAGGTTGAAGTATTCTGTCTAATCAGAGACCGACCGTTTCACCTGCGTGACGTAGTTCATAAAGTTTGGTGCACTTGGCAGATAGAATGTGTAAAAGTGAACCAGAGCAAATTAAAATGAAACAATGTCACAGATTCACCACCTGAACCACACACAGTCCACTGGGACCATATGTGTGAAAGCACCCCAGGAGCTTTTAGCTTTTTTTTAGTCATTTTTGCAGGATTCTGAAGAGGAATGTCAGTGTTGTGCGTGTGTGTGTTTCAGGGAACCATCCATCCATTCAGGAAGACTCACAGATCTATGGTGGGAAAACTGGTACAGGAGTTCAGACTGGTTTCATCTGATAGACGGGTGAGAAATGGTTTGTGTTATTGTCCCATCTCTGTGTGTGTGATCTGATCTGACACGCACACACACACACGTGCAATATCGGAACACTGACACGTCCTGAAACAGTTCACATGTGATGTTAGAGTCAGACTGGT